>NC_057768.1:21730765-21886518 GCF_010389155.1 Erigeron canadensis
TGATGACAATTTTTTCAGTTCATACAATAAAAGTAAGTAAGTAAGTAACTGCTCAGTGCCGCCTTTTGCGAGTTTTGGGCCTCAATACCTCGACGGTGTATGGGGGAGGTTAAGATGTAGGCAGACCTTACCTCTACCTAAGTAGAAAGGCTGCTTCCAGTTTCTACCTAAATGGTAGAAAAGGCCTTCCAACCTTTTCAGTTCATACAATACCCCATTCTATTTTTGAAGGTCTAATGTACTCTGTTTCTTCGCGTACATTTGTTTCTTTGGGAATGTAGTTTGCACTTTAGTTTGGATTATCTTTTGTTTGATCGCTTATTTGAGTTTAGTAAACATCAATATATTTATGTTTATAATGCATTTGTACAAGAGTTCCAAACGACACCAAAATTATCTCATCTATTACTTATTAGTCAATAGTCATATCGAATTGAAAAGCTAAACTAGAGGTGTCGCTTTTTAGAAAATTGGTATATACCAGGTTCTATTCTTTAGTCTTAACTATCCAAGATAATTTATTTTTCTACACACAAATAGTTATCAGGATAATTTATTATTACTTTTTGTTTATAAATTTCAATTCAAAAAACTGGGGTAAACCCGGATTGATTAGCTAGTTAACAAAAGGATCAAAGTTGGTTTTAGTTGGGCTCATAGGTGTAAGAGAGAGGATTCAATTTTTCAATATAGAATGTTGTTGGTTTAAGTTGTGAATGAAAATGTGTGCCCCGGGAAGATTTGAGTTTCATTTTTTTCTGAGCTAATTGCATTTTTGGTCCCTGTGGTATTATACTTTTCGCAAAAATGGTCCAAACTTTTGAAAAATTGTATTTTTGGTGCCAAAAGAGTGATTTTTTCGCAAGAATTAGCTAGTTAACAAAAGGATCAAAGTTGGTTTTAGTTGGGCTCATAGGTGTAAGAGAGAGGATTCAATTTTTCAATATAAAATGTTGTTAGTTTAAGTTGCGAATGAAAATGACTTTGTACTGTGCTCCGGGAAGATTTGAGTTTCATTTTTTTCCGAGCTAATTGCATTTTTGGTCCCTGTGGTATCATACTTTTCGCAAAAATGGTCCAAACTTTTGAAAAGTTGCATTTTTGGTGCCAAAAGAGTGATTTTTTCGCAAGAAGGGTCCAAAAGCTAACTTCTGTTTAATTATTGTCGTTCAAGTGGTCACGTGAGTATCACGTGAGGGGTAAAATTGTCTTTTTACACTTATACATACCCTAAATCTAAAATTCCACCGACCTTCATCATTTTTCTTTTTCGTTCTGGAATACATATAATACGGAGTACATATTTTCTAATGCTTACACAATCCAAAATCAAAGGGAATTTCATTTTCGTCTTTTGCGGCTCTTAACTCCCTTTGAATCTCTTGCCAATTCATCCCATACAAACCGACCTCTTCCCTCTTTATGATATCTTCTAGATATTATATATATATATATATATATTGGGAAAAGTGAAGGTGTGAGACAGCACCACCCAACTTGGGTGAAATCCCTCTCACATTCTAATTTTTTAATTTATAATATATAATACATAAATAATGGGCCCCCATGATATTTCCCATATTAAAAAATTAGCATGTGAGAGGTATTTCACCAAACTTAAGTGCCTAACAGCACCACCTTCACTTCCCCCATATATATATATATATATATATGAAAAAGGGAATATAAGGCTGTCCGGCACCTAAGTTTAGGTGTGGAACCCCTCACATACTAATATTTTATTATTTCTTCTTTAATGAATAAATGTATGGGCCCCCATGATTTTTATGGATTAAAAAAACAATATGTGAGTGTTCCACACCTAAGCTTAGATACCCGACAACCTTATATTCCCATCCCCCATATATTATATATATAGTGTATATATATATATATATATATATATTTATTATAGTATGTATAGATAGAGAAAACCCTCAAAGAAGTGGTGGTGGTTGCTGATGAAGTAACCGCCGGAATAGTAAATGGCTGCCAGAATAAACTTTCAAATCTTTCTTTAAATCAAACATCTCTAAATTTTAAATCTTAAAAAACCCACTTCAGATCATCATCACCGTCCCAAGATCCACCACAACCACCGCTAGTGTTTGAAAGAGATGGTGATAGATCTCAGATGTTGATGGTGGAGAATATATGTACCCGCGGCTGCTGTAGATCTGAGATGGTTATGGTCGAGAAAATATGTACCTGCGGTTGCTTCTTCTTCTCGTCCCACTCTCTTTCCTTTGAACTCTAAAGACCGACAACACATATCTGTGTATATTTGTATGAGTTTAGGTGAACTCCTTAGGAACTTTGTTAATGTGATTGGAGATACAAAATTTGAAGTGAATGTTTATTGTTTCTATCACCTGATTGCTATTGTTACTTTCTTTCTTTCCAATTCTTACTTTTACTTACAAATCTGTGTGTATTTGTATAAGTTTAGGTGTTAAATTTAGGTGGTGTTATTTTTCCTTTGTTAGTGGTGGTGGAATAGATATGTATTGGTATTTGGATATATAAAGTGGTGTTAGATTATTTTTATAGATATATTTTGTGTAGATCTGGAAAAAAAAAGGGCACGAAAAAGAAGAGGTGAGTGGGAGAGCTTTAAATGACAGAACTACCCCTCACGTGACAAGCACATGAGCTTACTAACGGAATAAAATGGATGGACGTTGTACTTTGGACCATTCTTGCGAAAAAATCACTCTTTTGGCACCAAAAATGCAACTTTTTAAAAGTTTGGACCATTCTTGCAAAAAGTATGATACCACAGGGACCAAAATGCAATTAGTTCTTTTTTTCTCCTACTTTAAGTGTCCATATATCTTAGGGCTTTTTACGTATGTCGGGCAAAAAAAAAGCGTCCCGCGGTCCTTCATGACACCAGAGTCCCTTTAATGGATTCCCGGAGGAGACGGGTGATAAATGGAATTTCAATAAAAGCTCAGAGTCACTATTATAAGGAAAGAATGAACTTAGCAAATGCCAATTAGCATAAGTGGTAAATGAAATTGATTGGTCATAATAAAAGTTTGTATAACTCTACAAGACTATCTAATTTCACCTACAATGATGCTTTACTCCTTTCCTTCCTTGGCAACATTCATTTGAACCATGTCTCATCAATATTTCTTGTATAGGGTGATTTGCGAGAGTTCTGAAGGTACAGCCAAAGTCAAACTTCACATTTTTTGCCTGCTTGAATTAGTACGAGACAAATGCTGAACTTCCTGATAAGAATTCGGATCAATCTCTTCTTCTTCATCATCGTCAGACGACAGATACGATGACCCCATCCAAGATCTAAACCCTTCATTTACTCGTCTTTCCACATCTGGTGTAAATTCTGCAGGATTAGCTTCCAACATTTCCAATCCCAGATTACGTGCTACAAAGTCACTCCCGTCAAGGATTGAGGCTGCTTTCCTTCTGAGATGGAAGGCGGTCCCACCATACAGAATAACTAGTCCCCATAATGAGATCTCATAGCACCAAAACAAGGGTATGGAGCACTTACTCCCAAGTGTCAGGAGCGTTGAACCCAGGAATAATGCAAGAAGACCAAATATGATGGCAAACACAAGGTTTAGAATGGATAGACAACGAACTCCTCCTGCATATCACGAAAGAAACTCATTTGCTTATAAATTTGACTAATCTTTTATCTCATCTATCAAACATGTCAAAAACAATTAGACGAAAGGGAAATGGGTCAAATGGGTAGTTCAAACTTTCACGGGTCATAAGTCTCCCAAAGTCTAATTTTAATGCATACAACATCCTAAATTATATTATTCGAAGATTCACTTATGTTTTTAAATATAGTTTTGCAAGAGGAAAAGAGTGTGTAGTACCAATTCATCTTTTGAGATTTTGGGTATTATGTTTAAATTAGCGAATAAAGAAGAGGGGTATTTTGGGTACATCAATTCATCTTTTGAGATTTTGGGGGAGGGGGTTTCTCTTTTATAAGGTATATTATAGATAACTTGCTAATTAAGCTACTGGATTAGTATTAATATATCATTAAGGTTGTAATTTCAATCATGGATGAATTGAATTGAGTCATTAAGACTTTTAGGAGATCCTTGCTTCTCGAATTGCAAGAACCTTTTATTGCTTTTCTTAATTATTGATACAAATCTATTTTGGTTTATATCAGTCATCTGAGCCATTTACTATATACAAATTTCATGCATAAACCTAACATTCAGGTTACAAGTTTTTGACACAGAACAAACACTTATTGCGGGAATATGAATCCCATCCACAAGATATAATAAATTTTTTATGAAAAGGATGGTTTAATTACTGATATATAACCCTAGCTACAAAATTGATTAATTGAACATGGACTTCAATGTGATGCAATTGACAGATTGTGAGATTGGAAATAAGTAGAATTTAAGGGGTCATCTTGAAATAAAATTAGAAACTAGAAAAGTTTAAAAAGCTGAGTACTCTCGTAGAAGAGAATCCTTAACCACATCTTTGACCAAAAAAGTGATGCAACTTTCCAACCATGAGTAATAAGGTTGAGAATCTGACTATGACCCTATTAAAAAGCAAATCCCAGAAACTTGCATGATACAGACCCAACTGGGTTATTGGACCTAGCTGTTGGCTGGTCCGATCCAGCTACTGCTAGACTATCCATTTTAGGTGGCAAAAAAGAAGTGGGAAAAGGAAAAGGAGCAGTTTACCTCCCAATCTATCAGAAGCAAAAGTTTAGGGCTGAATCAGAGGGGGGTTGAATGCTAGGAGGTGAGTAAGGGGTTGAAAGCCTGAAATGAAGGGGTTAATTTTAGGATTAGTGACTGCTCTATCTGAGTATTTAGATATCTCATTTCCTGTTCTATATGCGAAGCTTGGATTTATATTTGACTATCAATGTTCTTGTAGACTAGCCCCTCTCGAATCGGGCCATCAATTTTAAGTGCTTTTCAATCAAGTTCTGAATTTCCAGATTCTATCACTTCACCAATTGAAATTTCAGGGCAGCCTAGAAGGACCAGGAGATTAAGTTGTATATGATAGTGTTGAAAAGTAATGTTGTCAATGATAACTATCTTCGCTAAAGGAAGGCTGGATATCTGGTGTACATTGTGGATAATATAGGTTGACTTAGACTAACTAAGAAACAAATAAAATAGCATTACTTAACTTTTCAGGTTTCCTTGATGTAAGACGGAAGGGAAGGGAGTGTAGATTCAAGTACAAGTGCCAATAATTTCAGTTCCATGACACTGTGTGGTTGACACTGTGGTCGTTAATCTTTTGTGCTTGTTTTCAAACTTTACAGACACTTACTTCCGTCTCAATTAGATGGTCCCTTTCTCTATTTGCTTGTTGACGAGACGAATGGCATCATTCAAGTAAATACAAAAGCCGTTAACTGGCGCATCTTTAGGTGATTGTCATCTATGTACAAAAAAGACGTGTTTGTCACATGTAGGCGACACTTCAACTTTTAGGGGAGTTGGGGATTGTATTATCAGCTCATGTATATTTTGAACACTTCTAAAATAAGAAATCAACTGATGCTCAAATTAATTTAAGTATATGATAAGCAAACAGGCACTTCCTCTTGCATTTTAAAAAGAGATAAGCTAATACGCACTTATAAAATTGCAATCCCAAGCATCCTGTCAATGTAAGACCTATGTAGATTCTAACTGCCAAATCTCTTTGGCTACTTGCGAAGACACATAAATAATCGGAGAACTCAAATAAGTAAAATCAGATAAATAGGAAGATCGGCACTTAATGGAGTTGTAAATTAACTAGCAGACAAACTTTGGGAATCTAAATATTTAATGTTAGCCATTTGGGGACCAAAGAAATAGAGTATTCGAATATGCAGGTTCATAGGTTTTAAAGACTGTTTGAGGGCAACTTAAGGGTGACCTCGGTTAAAAGACAGGCCCGTACCAGGAAAGACCAAAGACCGAAAAAGTGGAAAACCAAGGGACAGCCCGATGAAGACTAGCCCAACTTTAAGGCAAAACTTTAACAATTCAAAGTGGGTCAAATTTCAAGTTTTGATGTCTTTTCTTGATCTCTAAAAGTGACACCAAAAAAATGAAACGTTGATAATTTTCAACTTCCATGGCTTGAGTGTAAAGTTACGGCTGGGAACCGTAAAATTACTGCCCATACAGATTTATTCAAAGGGAAACAATACAACTGTTGCATAGATAGATGCTAACATAGTAATATGGAAACAAGATTGAGTCATTGCTGGTTACTGAGGATGAAATGTGATGGAAGATGTTTCCATAATAGGGCGCCAAGGGGTATAAGGATGGTCAGCAAACCAAAAAATACTCATACGTCGCATGAAACTTAGAATCCAAAAGAAACATATACAACTTCCGGTCAGCCTGTCAGACCGTTTTTGCCAGATTTGGACCAGACCGGACCGAGACCAAAATCAACCAGTTGTGCTCGGGCCAGACCGGTTCTGAGTCGTTTTCAGGCGAATTCAGGTTTCCAGACTTCTTGTTCATCTCTACAGACACCTACTCTCACACTCTCGTTTCTTTGAATATACTTCAACCCACATACTACGGATTGGAGTAATTGAATTGTCACTTATAATACCAATCATCAACGAGCCTATTAGAGTCTTGGTTGGGGAAAAGAGCTTAATTAGTAAACTAGTGACCACAAGGCCCATAATTACAAGATTTTATGCATGGTTTTCTTCATTATCTTTTTATCTTATAGTACTTCGAGGGGTATTGAGATGTTGATATTTTTATTTATATGGTACTGGCAAAGAGAACCAATTTGCTCAATCATTAACTTTTATCAATTTTAAAGTTCCATTGAGTAGCTAATTAGCTCTATAATTTCCCCATCCATACTTGAAACAAAAAAAAAACTAGCAGTAATATACACACTTAACTGAAAGAAAGAAAAAGTTGAGTTTGGCTTCAATTTAAACAGAAATCAAGTCAAAACAGATACATAAAGGTACCTCTTTTAGAAGCACAGTAGTTATTCTCAACCACCTTGAGGCACCCATGTCTCACTGGAGCAGTATAAGATACAGCAATTCCTGCATACCATTTTTACTGACTGAGTACAATGCTAAATTGCATATATCCAACAAAAAAAATAGACATGGAACTATGGAAGCATGCCAAAAAGTCACATAACTAATATTGGAGTAACAGCACTGAGTAATGCATGATTTAACATAGTTCTATGATTCTGTATATTCAAACAGATGGATGTCTGCACTCCAAATCTTGAAGAGTAATTCTCTCTCAATTAATGTTTTCTAGAGTAGAAACATTAGATGCATTATCCACTCAAACAAAAATACCATATAGTTCTGTTACGATATAATAAGTCATTTTAGCACATCCATGCAACCTACTTTAAACAATTAGATTATTTTAGCAGCAAATATATCATTTCATTCAAAAAAAGTTTGGATGCTAATCATCAGAAATTTAATAAGTATTTCTAGACTATCTTAGGAGGCATTACACTGCGTCTGAGTTCCAAATTTGATTTGCAAGTGAGAAGAAAAAACACCAAACTATAATATCTTTAGACACACAATAATTTGGATGATTTACACATGTTTGCTAGAGCAATCAAATGT
The DNA here is from genome assembly GCF_010389155.1 of Erigeron canadensis. Classification (NCBI taxonomy): domain Eukaryota; kingdom Viridiplantae; phylum Streptophyta; class Magnoliopsida; order Asterales; family Asteraceae; genus Erigeron; species Erigeron canadensis. The sequence goes on from NC_057768.1 coordinate 21,738,393, forward strand.
ACAAAAGCTTCCCTCTCACCCTTCTATATATATCTTGTTGAATATGAGATGGGCATAGGGTCAATACATGCATTAACTTTTCGATAAGCAATAAACAGAACTCGTACACATTACAAGCCTCACATACTTTCAGTATGCCACAGCTTCTAAAATTAGTCATGATCTATTACAAACTTGGTAGCCGTCTACCTAAATTACAAATGTGGCACTACTTACACTAGTCCTCCTACACTATAAAGTCAGTAACTTGAGCCGATAAACATATCACACGCACACACAATATATCCAATCGGCATTGTTGTACATAGCTCTCTACCTATATTACAATTGTGGCACAAGTAACTACTTACTCTAGTCCTCCTAAACCATAAAGTCAGTAACTTGAACCGATAAACGAATCACACACACACACACACAATATACCTATATATATATAAAACAGATGGGAAAACATATGCAGTAGGGACTGCAGACTGACCTGCAAACAAATAAAGAGCGGAAAACACGAAAATAGTAGCAGAAGGAAGAAAAACAACCATCCAATAATAATCAACAGTCTCTTGATCGGTAAGCGAAAAAGCCCCACCTTCAACATCCCTAAAATTACTATGAATAGAAAGAACAGGCAGCTGTTGCTGTTGTAATATCCTTAAATCTTTACAAAACGGCCGTCTTCCGGGATCAGCCGGAAACACTATTTTCAAACTGATAATTGTTGAAACTAATATTGAAAATGCAATCATCACTGTAAAAACAATGATACAAAGTCTTTGTATCTTATTATTATTCAAAATTAGTGATTTATCTTGTAGACTGTCGTATTCGTGTTTATTGTTCATAAATGCCTGTCTTAATGCGTCTCCAATTGTCATATTTCTTTTATTTATTGTTAAAACCAGCTGCTGCTGCTTATTATTATTATTATTATTATTATGTGGCTCAGTGGGTTGTACAATTTGAATGATTTAATATAATATTTATATTTATATATGAAAGTGAGCTGATCTGAGAATGTTTATAAACCCTAGAAATGAGAAACAAATTGGGGGGGAAGGGAAAGGAATTGGTAGATGACCGGTGGATGATGCTTTAATTGTTTTTGATTATTTTTCACGTTTACAACAACTCTTGATGTACTCGAGTGATATTACTCCTCGTTTTCCCTTCTCTTTTTTATTCTCATTTTTGCTCAATTACATTATCAAAAGTCAATTATATTTATAAAAAAAATTATTGTTAAAGGGTGAGATTTTGGCCACAAACCGATTTAAAAACAAAACATTGTTGGATTCTTTTTGTTTTGTTCTGTTCGGTTTGATAGTTTTCCGGGTTAGATCGCTTTTTTTCGATTTGACTGTATTGTTTATGATAAAATGGTTGGTTTACTATTAACCAAATCTTTAGTCTTTATATAAAGCTTTTAGTTATTTTGTGGTATCTCATATTCTCATCAGGGAATTTATTTATTTTTTTTAATAATTCAGATGTACGTATGAAATTAACCATCAAAGATCAATTGGCTATAGTTATTATCGGTTTTAGCCTAAGTCATGAGTCGATTCTCTATAGTGACAAGTTGTAACGTCCTAAAACAATTTAAACCATAAGTGTGAGAAAACGTTTTGGATATTCTATACTTAGAAAAATATCGTCAATTTTCATTTATCTATCTGTTCAACCGGTTTCTTCTCTTTTTCTTTTATCTATCTGTTCAATATGTTGTTTTTTTGCCTTTCTGTTTTGTGTTTCTGAATTGTTAGATTATGAATTTGAATCTAACTTTTTTTTATTTTTGTTTATCAATAATCAAAAAAGGGATTTTTTTTTCGCATATTTTTTTTTCATTTTTGTTTTAGAGGTTTTTATAAGATGATAATAATATTGAAGGTTTAATGTATTTCTATGTTTTTTTTTTTTGAGTTTATTTCATATGAGCCATGTATGGTTGTCCATTTCGTTCTATTCCTAAACCTTAGTTGACTTGGTTGGCATCATAATAATGTAACAACGCACGCGTTGCTGTAATAATGCATCCCATGTTTTCCTTATCTAAAGAATCTACACGTACCAACATGTTTCTCAACCAAAAAATTGTCTTTATCTTCTATCATCTTTCCTCTAATCAATGGTTTATAAGTTAATTATCTAACTTCAAAACCCATTTGCTTTTATTTTTTTAAACCGATTTTCAATCACCAACCTCTTAAAACTACATTATATTATCATCATCATCATCATCATCATCATCATCATCATCATCATCATCATCATCATCATCATTATTATAAACACTACTTCTATTAGAAATTAATAGGATTTACAAGAAATTAGTAGGAACCCGAGATACTACCTGGGTCTCTACTCCTCTAGTTATAGCAAAACTAATCATACTAAATATATGAGCAGCAGCACGTGCTCTAATGTCTTGTGCAGCGGAGAACTTCTTGATTCGCTTGAGTAAGGTCACTGCATCTTTTTCAAGTTCCCCGAAAGAAAGAAGAGAATGAAAAGAGGATAAACTCATATCCAATATTATTATTATTATTATTATTATTATTATTATTATTATTATTATTATTATTATTATTATTATTAGTGCTTAGATATCTTTTTCTTTACTTCTCTATAAAACAAAGTATCTTTTCCTCTTTTCAACATTTAACACATTCACAACCCACACACTACATCTACCCAAAATATCTTTAAAAAAAATTCCAACCCTTATCATCCAAACTTCATATCTTCTTTATTTACTATTTAAATAGTTTCCACTAATATATTCTTAATTAGATTATTTACAACATATATCCCTTAATCCTTAAAATAACTACACTATTTGCTTTTATATCAATTACTTTTACATTAATAACCACGTTGTCACTACTATTACCACTGCCACCACCTCCATCCGTGGCTGCCACACCGTCATATTGTGCAGGTAACCTTCTTGTTTAGCAAAAAAAAGCTTGTTCAATTGCTTATCAAATGACATATTGTCACACCCCACCTTAGGCGGAATTGTAGGATATGACAAAAAAACATAACATAGCACATGTGATTTATAATAGAGTAGCACTAAATGAAATCCAAATAAAAGTAATTTCCACAAGCGGAAAGTCTAGGCAACACGCCTCAAAATAGCAAAGAAGTAGCAATTGCAAATAGTGTTCAATGTTTCAAATGCAATCTAGGAGTCCATGAAGGATCTCTTTATTAGTCTTCCTAAGGTCCATATGCTCACTCTCCTTAAGCATTGTTATTACCTGAAAATGAATGCTCGAAAATGTCAACATAACGTTGGTGAGTTCGTAGGTTTAAAGGAATATAAATGAGTTTGTTGTGCATGATATATGAGGTTTGGACAATAGTGTAAATATAAACATGTAGTAGCATGTATGCATACCAAATACCGATCAATGCCATCATAGTTTTCCAACAACACAAACTCATCACTGCTTGCCAACAACACAATCACATCACTACTTGCCAACATCTCAATCACACACTGTAATACCAACAACTACCAGCTGGAGTATATAGTTGGTCGATAGATTTCAAATAGTCTTCAATAGATATCAACAAACATCTATTGCATCATAGAATCAACACAAACAAGCTAGCATACACATTTCATAATTACACGTATTTGTCCAAGAAAACAAACAAGTTTTGGCACAACTAGTAAAAAAATGAAAAGTGTTTTAAGCATCATTTTCCCCCAAAGAAATAAAATAAAAAGGGGCCACGAAACTCACCTTAATCAGCAAGCAGTTGTGCAAAGTCCAAAAGATCACTAAAATCTACACAACATATACATGTACAAGTTACAATTATGGACATGGTCAATAACCTTCCATTGTAACCCGCATTTGATGATATACATATATGGCTACTTTCAAAATATTCACAACTGATTTGTCATGTATTATTAAGTTACAAGTCACATAACTTAATATAGTGCATTTGTTTTAATGATATACCATTGGTTTCTACAAGTTCATATTCACTGAAATTTTTGTAACTTTATCTATTTTTTATTAGGATGAAATGAACAATTCAAGCTTTCAAATCTTAACCACTGTAACCTTAGAGTGTTATATACTTTCATAAATTTTTGCTTAATTTATTTCGCACGTTAACTATTTTTTTAAAATTCCATTATCACAGACTAGTCTGAAAATTCACTGTTTGCGCGCAGAAAAGTTTTATAAATGTTAAGGGCCTTCGAAGCTTCAAAAAAAAATCCAAATTTTTACTGTATACTCTTAACATCTTAAAAATGTTTCTGGAAAAAAATAATCTTCCAGTTCATAAAATCGACCAAGATATGACTATTTGAAGTCGACCTAAATCTGTTCGGAAAACTCAGCTTTGCACAGTTTTGTTATAAAATTCGTTTGACAACCTTAAACTTCATATTTTGATATGAAACCACTTCCACCAGAAAGTAGACTTCCTGAACATAATTTTAGACACCAAAAACGTGACTTAACCATCTTCCATGACCAAGATACGACCTTTTCAAGTTGGCAAACCAAATCTGTCCAGATTCTGAAATAACTCAAACTTATTGTTTTAAAGACTACTACAAATAAATATTTATATATATACTTTCAAATCTTCCAACACCTATATACATATGTTATTATGATTTCCATAATTAGAGTTCTTATATTATATAAATTGTTACACCACAAATAATACGTAAACTTTTAATATTAATATGATTTATACTTCAAGCTCTTGATTTAACCTTTAAAAAAAACACTTTTCATTCATTATTATATATTTTGCCATAATATATATATTCATCAAATAGATTACTTAAAATAAAAGATCGATAAATATAAAGATAAATTTATATATATGAAAAGAAAAGATAAATAATTTACTCCAAGTGATGATCACTCTTTAAATACCTTAACAAAATAGAATAGATATAATTTATAAGAATTTTTCACATAGGTTTTATATGATGAAAATTCCTTTAAAAATAAAACATAACAAAAATTATATTACTTACCAAATCCAAGTAATCTTTAGAATGAATGCTTTGAAATAAAGTTTATAAAAACATGGCTCAATGATGATTTTAATTTGCTCTTTGTGGTGTGGTTTGGTTCGACGGCAAGAGAAAAAGAACAAGAATGGGCTATAATTTTGTTTAGGTATTTACTTATATTTATTATAAGGATAAGTGTTTTAGAGTTTGAATGTAATTAGGATATATTAATATATAATTTAACAAGAGTTCTAATAGAAATACAATTTCTCTTTTTTTTTTTTTTCTCTTTTGGTCGTCCCCCTCTCCCCCTAAATGTTATACTCCACCATTTTTGATGTATAATCTTATTATTATTACTATTTTACTACTTGTATTGATTATAAAAATTACTTTGATAATTATTGATTTTATTCACCAAAATTCTACACTTGTCAGACTATATAGGCACATTGACTAGTCAAGAAATTTGAAATTTAAGTTAGAGACTATAATAAAGTACCGGTTTTGGTGACGGATGTCACACATATGAACAGAGTATATGTGTAAACCTAGAGTTTGGACTTCGGTGAAAGAACATCATTGATCCATATTTCATGGGCTATGTAGCAAATACTGTTATTTTTTACTTTTGTATCTTGTCACGGTACCTTTCTCAACAACTAACAAGTCTCAAAAAAAATCACTGCATTATCCCCTAAAAAAAAATGTAAAGACCCTAGAAGTTGAAAAAAAAAAAAATTATGTCAGACAACATTCCTTTGGAATTGCAAGTAGAAATAATCGAAATGGTTCCGGTAAAAACATTGCTTAAATTCAGGTCTGTTTCAAAACAATGGAAGTCACTTATCGACAGCCCCAAGTTTGCTACTAGTTACTGTGTCCGTCAATCGCAGACTCATATGTGTTGGAGTGTGATCATGTTAAGTATAAACGTATGTCCAAAAATAATTTAAGCCTACGGGGTCACACGAAATGACACGGTAACTCTATATTATTAATTAGTATATTAAAGTAATATATTATTTATTAGATCACGAAATGATTAATTTAAATATATTAAGGGGTTAATTATATTTAATTAATTAAATGGAGGATTAAAATGTGAAATATGAAAATTAAAGTTGGACTCTAAATCCATATGGGGGGCCGGTTTTTGAGAGCCTTTTAGGGGTCTTGATTAACATGGTCACCAAGTAAATAAACCCTAAATAATCCCTATATATAGAAGCTTTATTCTAAGGGTTTATTCATTACTTCACATAAGAAAATTACTCCTCTTTTCCTCCCTTCTTTGGTTTGGCCGTAAGTTAAAATCAAAAGAGTTTTGAAGTTTTGGTTTTGTTGCTTACGAATTCCTTGTAAAACATATATATAATTAATGTTAATGCTAGCATCAATTATGGGTTTTTGTTTTTAGTAAGTCGACAACATTGGTTTTCGGTTTTGGGAATTTTCGATCCAAAGGGTTTTTATACAAAGGGTTGTTGGTTCGTGATTGGGGTACTAGCATACGGTATAAGGGGTGTCTAGTGTGCGATCATAGAGGAGTTTTACTTTAAACCCTACAATAATAATAATAATCTTATTATTAATAATTATATTGGAAGCTTTGCACAAATGTACACATTTCGATTCTCTCTTTGTTAATTAATAGTATTGCATATACGTTTCCTTTCCGCTGCGTACTCGTGAATTGTTATATGTTTATGTGCTAATATTCTAACAGTGGTATCACGAGCCACATATGTGATCTATTAATTACAAAGATCAAAACTTGAAGGGAGGGTTTAAGGGTTGGTTGATTTTAATTAATTGTTAAATAATTAAAAGGTTGTTTTTCTTATTTTTTAATTAATTAAATCGGATCTTAATTAAATAAAAATTAGGGTTTTTGTTTAATTAAAGTTTTAACCTTGTTCAATGGAGATTGAAACCCTCAAACAAGTTTTGAATTGTGAATTGACATGATTTATGTGATGAATTGCATGATTATGTGTATCTTAATTATTTAAAGTTGTTAAATAATAGTAAAATCACAAAAAATTCATGAAAAATTAATTGTGATTTTACTGGATATATAGAGATATATTTTTGCAAAGCATGATGATCCAATAATTAGGGTTAATTATTAGATAATTATGTGACAATGTGAAATTTCGTGTAAATTTTCTGGTTTGCGACAGTTTACTAAAAAATTCATATCTTTTAATCGGTAATGAGTTAGAAGCCTAAATTCGGAGTGTAGATTATAGACTCATAGGGCTACAACTTTGTAGTTCTGGTCGAAAGCTGAATCGGACTAGAAACAGGCTTAAACTGGTCGTGAAGCTACTGGAAATTTCCAGTCAGCATGTTTTATGTGTTTATGTGCTAATTGTTAGTTATTTTGTTTAAAGGCTTACGCAATCAAGGTAACTTGATGCATGTGGTCCTCTTTTTCAGAAGGGGGAGCCGGGTTTAAATATATGCATGAACCATAGTGACCATGTTTAGGTGGCCTACCTTTACTTGTTACTTGATTAAGTAGTTCGGAAATTAGTAAGTTTATTAATTTTTGTATTGTTTATAAGTTGTATAAAGGTGATGCAAAAATTGGTTTTTGAAATAAACTTGACTAAGAACTATCGAAATAGAGATTTCATTAATAAAATTGGAGTCTTACAACCTTGAGATACACCGGCTCACCCATTTGAACAAACTCTAAGAGAGGTATAAGTCGGAGTGCGCTAGTCTTCTAAAAGGGCGGGTTTTTAATTGCGTCCATCACAAACCTTTGCCCTTGCGCTTCTTTGTGCGTTCAAATAGAGCTACCGAGCTCTCTTGCGTTGTTAAGACTATACAAATAGTTTTATTAAATATTATGTTTCGAAGATTATGCATGAGTCTTCAAACATAAACTTTTGATTCACATCAAATGCATTACCCATTTAAAGTTAAGTCAATGCCACCCACTTTGCTAAGAACACTTGCCAGTGCTTTTTGCTCTACGAGAGACGTAGGTGAATTGTATCTCTTCAAGGTGGATTACCACTCGTTGTGAGACAGCGGTGGACTATCTACATGTTCTTAATTGGGTGACTTAAAACGAGTTAAGAGGTGAGACCTTAACCCGTGGCATAAGATGGGACAAAACGTGTTTACAAAACATTTAATACCCCTTTACAGTGTTGTTGTAAGTCCCATAATTCTAGGAGTTGCATGAATGCAATTATCGATTCTCGATTACCTTTTGAATACCGTCATTTCTAGCAGATCAACTGATGAAATGATTGTATGTCAAGTTGGATCCTAGCCTTAGTGAAAGTAATTTGTTAGATGAATTTAACAAGGGTAAATTACATTTCTTACGGATTAATTATCAAAAATATCGATAATTGAACTTTTGTCTGTTTTGAAGATGGCAACAACAAATCGTTCTCAAAACATACACCAATCGGCTTTCAGGTCGATTCTAGAAAGGAAAAGACTTTCTGGAGCCAAACTTCAATGACTGGTTTCTAGTCATTGATGAGCAGACACCGTTGTTCTGGGAGCGAATGCTTCAACTTGAAAGTTGGCTGCAAACAATGCTCGGTACGATAGACATTATGAGGTTGCTTGTTTGATGTTGGGAAGCATGAATGCTAACCTTCAAAAGCAATTTGAGCATTCATTTCCATGTGATATGCTCACTGAACTCAAGTCTTTGTACTAAAAGCAAGCCGGAGTGGAGTTGTTTGACCTAGTTGATCAACTTCATGACTTGCGACACGAGCATGGAACATCGGTTAGTCCTCAAGTACTCTAGTTGAAGAGGTACTCATGGGAAATTGGAAAGGTTAAACTATGCTTATCATCTGCATATTACTATTGGCATGAACCTAAAAAGCGGATTTTTTAGGAGTTCGTGCGCAATTGTAATATGCATAGCATTAGTAAAACCACAGCTAAACTTCATGTCATGTTAATTGAGTATGAGAAAGAGCTTCCAAGGAAATCTGCTACATCCCGAGTTCTTATGATCAAGGGGGGAAAGGTTCGGAAAGCAAAACAATCGTAAGCTAAGGGCAAGATTTTTGGTAAGAGAAAACAAATTGTGTTTGTCTCAAAACCTTAAAAGTCCCTTTTGGCAAAAGGAGCATACGGCTAAAGTATCTAGCTGAGTTGAATGTGAAGAAGAAGCAAGCTGGTTCGGCAAGTGCTTCAAGTATCTTCAAAATTGAATTATATGCATTGTTATACAAATAATAATTCAATAGCAAAGAGTCAAGTTTAACTTGGACTCTAATTATTTTTGACATAGTCATCTTGTTTAATTTTGTCAAGAAAGGTATTTAAAGACTTCAAAGGGACAGTGTCTTACAATCAAGTGATGAATCATTTGATAAATGCATGATAAATGCATGGATTTGACATTATCATTAGCAAGAAACGCATTGGAAATCTTCATTATGAAGAGATCTTGCAATCAAATGATGAATCATTTGATAAATTGCGTGTTTTTTGGGATTGTCGTTAGCAAGAAACACATTGGAAATCTTCATAATGAAGGGATCTTGAAATCAAATGATGAATCATTTGATAAATGTGTTGTCGTTAGCAAGAAATGCATACTTCAAATTGAAGGGATCTTAAAATCAAATGATGAATCATTTGACAAGAGATCGTTAAATCAAATGATGAATCATTTGACAAATGCATGCCTTGTCTTTTCGGCAAGATGACAAGGATACCTTTTCCGCATAAAACCGGAGAGGGCTAAGGAATTACTTGGACTAATACATTCGGTGTATGTAGCCCATTTAGACTTGTGTCAAGGAAAGGTACTAGCTACTTCATTTTTTTATGAATGATTTCAGTCATTATGGTTATGTTTACTTGATTAAACATAAACATGAAGCCTTCGAAATATTCAAGGAATTTAAAAGTGAAGTAGGAAATCAACTCGGTAAAACCATCAAGATTCTTTGTTCGGATCGAGATGAAGAATACTTAAGCCAAAAGTTTAAGGATCATCTAAAAGCTTGTGGATTTATCCTAGAGCTTACTCCTATATATAAGGGTATATGTGAAAGGAGGAATCGAACCTTGTTGAACATGGTGAGATAAAACGATGAACCTTAAGACTTTCCCATTTTATTTTGGGAATATGCTCTAGAGATTGTTGCATGCATTCTGAATATGGTTCCAACCAAGGTTGACAAGACACTGCATGAATGTGGTGTTAAGTGCATCTTTGTAGGATACCCAAAGGAAACGATGGGTTACTACTTCTACTTTCCTACCGGAAACATTGTCAAAGACTTTTTGATTTTCTGAGTTTCTTGAAAGGAGACTCATATCTCAAGAGGACAGTGGAAGGATTGTTGAACTTGATGAGCATCAAGAAGATGTGTCAACTTCTAAAGATACTAGCAATCTTCAACTTGGGGGGGAAATGTTCAAAGAGATGAATCTCTAAGTGAACTGCAAGTTGAAGATAAAGCGATTCCAGTTCGTAGGTCCTCAAGGACAATATGTGCTCGTGAAAGGTTAAATCTTATGATTGAGTCTGAAGAACACGTAGTAGGAGATTTGAATGAACCTCCTAATTTCAATGTTGCATTATCAGATCCGGAATCTGACAAATGGCTTGAAGCTGCGAATGTGGAAATGAAATCCATGAAAGACAATCAAGTCTGGAGCTTGGTTGATCTTCCACCAAATGGTAGAATCGTTGGGTGTAAGTGGATCTTCAAGAAGAAGACCGACATGGATGGAAATGTACACACCTATAAAGCTCGTCTTGTGGCGAAAGGTTATACTCAATTCTTTGGAGTTGATTATGAGGAAATGGATGTCTTAGCCATAGCAGCGTCTATGACTATGAGATATGGCAAATGGATGTCAAAACCGCTTTCTTGAATGGTTTTCTAGACGAGGAAGTCTATATGGTACAACCAAAAGGTTTTGTCGATCCTAAATATCCCAACAAAGTATGCAAGCTTCAAAGGTCCATTTATGGACTAAAGCAAGCATCAAGGAGTTGGAATAAAAGGTTTGATGAAGAGATCAAAAGGCTTGATTTTGTTCAGAATCCTGATGAGCCATGTGTATATCGCAAAGCTAGTGGGAGTAATGTTACTTTCCTTGTCTTGTATGTCGATGACATATTGATAATAGGAAATCACATGCCAATGTTGAAAGACGTTAAATCTTATCTTGGAAAGTGTTTCGCTATGAAAGACTTGGGTGAAGCAACATTCATACTTGGAATCAAAATCTATAGAGATAGAAATAAACGGTTGATTGGATTAAGTCAAAGTGCTTATATTGATAAGATCTTGAAGAGATTCAAGATGGAAAATTCTAAGCGCGGGAATTTGCCTATGCAAGAAGGACTTAATTTATCTAGCAAGAACGGTGCTTCTACACCTGAAAAGGTGGAGCGTGTGCAAAGAGTTCCTTATGCTTCGGTTGTGGGATCTATCATGTACACGGAAAGATGCACTAGACCTGAAGTTGTGTTCACTCAAAATATTGTTAGCCGATATCAGCAAAATCCCGGAGTGGATCAGTGAACTGCTGTGAAAAGTATTCTTAAGTAGATGCGGGCTACTAAAGAATTATTCTTGGTGTATGGTTGAAATCCTGATCAAAATTCAAATGGTAATAGAATTTGTGATGTTGGATTTCATGACTGATGAAGATGAATCAAGAATATCAGTCGTGATACGTCTTCATTTTACATGAAGACACAATGGAATGCTTTAAGCTAAAAGCAAACCACAGTTGCTATGTACGTAATAGAATCTGAGTATATTGTCGTCTCAGAGAAGACGACATGAAGGTTGTCTGGATTAGAAAGTTTGTTTTTGGATTTTAATATGATAATCCTCAAATAACACACCTATGGAACTATACTGTGATAATTCCGGAGCAATTATCATTGCCAATGAACCTGGGGTTCAGAAAGATGTCAGACATTACCTGATAAGATATCACTACGTTCGTGAGCAAAGCGAATTGCGTGAAATCAAATTACTAAAAGTTCACACAGATTATAACTTAGCGGATCCTTTTACAAAGGTATTGTCAAAAGGAAAGGTTAATAAGTATGCTGTGGGCATAGGTTATTGCTAAGTTATATCATGTAAATCTGTGATTGGTATTTTGATAATGGGATGTTAAACAATTGTTATTTCAATAAATAAATTTTTATACGCGGTATAAGTGGTTTCATTTTTATAATAATTGTGTCCTATATTTGCATGTTTAAATCCATGAATATTAGCTGAATATTCTAAATGTCTATTGTCGATTAATTATATGAGAATATAATTAAAGTAAGACAATTGTGAGAGATTGGTGAAAATATTTAAGGGAATATTTTGAAGATGGTGGATCGTACCAAACTCACATGATATTCAAAAGGTGAATATTGGACTTACCCCACAGAACGAATTATCATTTTATGGATCGGCGTCATTAAATGAAATTCGTGAAATGGTTACTTTATTTATCCTTTGACTTGAGATACAAGTGAGTTATGCATGTGTAGATTGCATTTCTTGATATAGTTCCTAACTGTCCTGAACAAGACAGTAATAAAGGGCTATTTTCAGAAATGTTAAGAAACAACATGGCCAGACACTTGTAGTCAATACAGGATTTGTTCCTTCAATTTGCAACTGAAGTATGATACCATTTGGCGCCCTCATTAATTAATTGAAGATGTTTGTGTGGCCACATCCAAATGAACTCAAGAGGTGGTCTTGACTAATTTGGTAATCTTGATTAATTGTAGAAATGAGAAACATAATCGTTAAATTATGAAATGACATTGATCCATATTCATAATTAACAAGGGTATCTGAACAAAGGGATATAAAAGACTAAATCATTTCAACTTGGCAATTTAAGAATCTATTCTTAAATATTTCCGGGAGCATTGGCGTGTTGCTAGACGCTAACCAATGTTATTACTTTTATAAAATAACATGCTCAAGTGGGAGCTGTTGGAGTGTGATCATGTTAAGTATAAACGTATGTCCGAAAATAATTTAAGCCTACGGGGTCACACGAAATAACACGGTAACTCTATATTATTAATTACTATATTAAAGTAATATATTAAGTAATTAGATCACGAAATGATTAATTTAAATATATTAAGGGGTTAATTATATTTAATTAATTAAATGGAGGATTAAAATGTGAAATATGAAAATTAGAGTTGGGCTCTAAATCCATATGGGGGGCCGGTTTTTGAGAGCCTTTTAGGGGTCTTGATTAACTTGGTCACCAAGTAAATAAACCCTAAATAATCCCTATATATAGAGGCTTTATTCTAAGGGTTTATTCATTACTTCACATAAGAAAATTACTCCTCTTTTCCTCCCTTCTTTGGTTCGGCCGTAAGTTAAAATCAAAAGAGTTTTGAATTTTTGGTTTTGTTGCTTACGAATTCCTTGTAAAACATATATATAATTAATGCTAATGCTAGCATCAATTATGGGTTTTTGTTTTTAGTAAGTCGACAACATTGGTTTTCGGTTTTGGGAATTTTCGATCCAAAGGGTTTTTATACAAAGGGTTGTTCGTTCGTGATCGGGGTACTAGCATACGGTATAAGGGGTGTCTAGTGTGCGATCGTAGAGGAGTTTTACTTTAAACCCTACAATAATAATAATAATCTTATTATTAATAATTATATTGGAAGCTTTGCACAAAGGTACACGTTTTGATTCTCTCTTTGTTAATTAATAGTATTGCATATACGTTTCCTTTTCGCTGCGTACTTGTGAATTGTTATATGTTTATGTGCTAATATTCTAACAATATGCTACTAAGGTACATTCCTTTTGAAAAAGATAAAAAATTCCTGAATATAAAGATGTTTAAGTTACTGATGATTGATCCTATTTGGTATTACTTTCATTCTATACGTATCTATGACATTCCCAAATACAAGTATGTTTCGGTTGCTGATGATAATTTGGACGAACACCAATTTCCTAACTTTGTTAACAATCTTAGAGATTCAAGAATTGTCGGTTGCTCTTACGGCTTGTTTTGCTTGTATGGTTATGACCCAAACCGACCGTGTCTTTCTGAGAACAGAAAAATAAGTTATATGGTTGTTCTCTGGAATCCTTGGATTCGAAAATGTGTTGATGTGTTTGTGCTGAATGTTCTGTATAAAGGGTGTGGAACTATTTTAGGTTTTGGGGTTAGTCCTCAAACTAAGGACCCTAAGATTTTTAAGATTAATAATCCTGGATATCGAGTTGACACTTCAGTTCACGTCCCTTCACGTGTTGAGGTTTTTACTTTAAGCTCGGGGATTTGGAAAAGTCCATCATGTAGCGGAAGAAACAATATCCCTTTTCGTAATTCGATTAGGTTTTGTTGGTCTCAGGTTGCTCTTGACGGGTTTATTTATTGGCATGCCTTTGAGAGGATTAACGTAGATGGTAGATGTTGTTTTCACAATCTGATTATGTCATTTGATTTGAGTAGTGAGGGATTCGAAGAAGTATGCCTTCCAGATAATTTAGCATGCCTAGATAAGGCCTCTTTATCTATCTCTAAGCGAATGGAGTCTGCTGTCGTGCTTGAAATCATGAACCTGAAATTTGTGTTGTATGGATGATGGGGCAAGGTGTTACTAAATCGTTTACAAAACTATTCACTGTTAGTACACGGGTTTCACCTTTCTGTATGGTACGTGGATTTATGAAGAATTGCGAACCTATAGTTGACCATGGATCTCATTCTCTTTTCGCTTATGACTCTTGCTCGGAACGGATCAAGGATCTCGGGTTTGTTGGACACAGTGTAACCTTCTCTGTGAAGTCCTACATGGAAAGTCTACTTTTGATTGATCAATGAAATTTTGTAGTGTTTTTATGGGTATAAATTGCAGGCCATGATATGGTTGCATTGCAAAGTGTGGAGGTATAATCTTACAACCATTGTGGCAGGCACACAAGGTAGTGGGATTAATGTGTCTAATTTTTATTATGTTTGGCGGTAATTGTATTACTACTTTCTGGTTACTTTCTGTTATGTGACACAAAATGGTTTTTGTTATGTGAGACAAAATGGTCTGTCCGGTAAAGCATGCTTAATCATTAACGTAAGTAGCCAAGTAATGTTTGGTAGAGATAACCTGATTTATGTAGACATGCTTATTATATAAGCTTGTAAAGTGCTGATTAATCTTTATACGAGAGCAGGTACCCGAGCGTTGCGGCGGTGAGATGGTGAGGGTGATAGGTCATAGGAGGTGATATGTCATAGAGTGTCATAGCCAAATGCCTTAGCCGTACGGACTTCACCCTCGAATTTAAAAATTTGTCGAAAGTATATGGAATAACATCTCTAATGAAACAACATGAAATTTTAAGAACATCCATATAATTTTTATAATTTATCGATGTACGGTTTTTTAGATAAAAATTTTGAAAAAATTAGAGGAATAAAATGATTTATGGAAGAGAGAAAGTTGTAGACATTGATGTATGGTACATCATGCATTATCATGTGTATATTGTTGAAATTGAATGTTGAAAAGTTGAAAGTTGAAAAATGGATTTGCTTTATAATATAGTATAGATACTAGATTTTATACCCGTGTCCAACACTGGACACGAGATTTACGATATTAACAATATTAGATCTTCATACATTTAAATCATAAAAGTTTACAATTTTAAAAATAACACGGTTTTAAGTGTTATATTTTGCAAGTTGTAGTATAATAATCATAGGTTACTCACTGTCATTATTAGCCTAGACATATTGATGAAATTTTTTGTCGTAGTCATTCCACAAGACACATGCTATATATAATAATTTATCCATTATAATATATTTTGAAACAGATGTACTCATAATGTGATATTATTAGGAAAAATAATTAAGAATTAAAATATAAACATATTTGTGATCCCGAACTTGACATTCAAGTATATGTATTTAATCATGATACGCGTTCATAACACGCATATGTTTATTTTCAATCATTTGTTCTATGATAATATGATAACAATTAGGATTATTTTTATATTCTTTGATAACAATTAGGACTCTTCTAATATTTGTTAATAAGTCATTAGGTTTTTAAATAATTTTTTGTATAAAATATTTCACATGTTAAATTTTTTTTATTTAATTAAATGATTGTAAATTTTAAAAAATTCTCTCAAGTTGATGGCTAAAAATTAATATAAATTAAGTATTCAGGGCTAAAAAATGTAAATTATTGATGGAAAACAAAAAAGTATAAATTAATAAGACTTTTTCTACAAATTAATATAGATATTAATATAATAATATATTTGGATAATGATTATTAGGATTTTTAATTTATAGTTTATCTAAATGATTACATCATCAAAAGTCAATTTGATGAAATCGAACGATGTGATTGGTTAATTAGTAATTAGTTCAACTGTGTTATAGTATATATTAAAATTAAGATAGATATAGATATAGATACAGATACAGATAGTGAGAGTCCACTTATTTGAAAGTAACTCCGGATAGCATTTTCCACTGGTTATGTAGACCCTTGCTTCCCGCAGACAAAGGTCAAGGTGGTAACAAAAGTCAATAAAATAGACGTAGACATATGTAGTTGAACATATTTAAGTAATTTAATTAGGACGAGAGTAGGTAAATGTGCAGAACTTGTTTTAAGATATCATGGTTTTCTTTTATGTAATTTACCCACTTCACCATTTTTCGACAATCTGCCCTCTTTATCTCTTTTTCAAGTTGCTGTAATTGGAAGGTCTCCATCTTTTCACATTTCAATTATAGATGGAAGTTATATGCTAAGAGATTTGTGCCTCTGTATTTATATATACAGATTTTGTTTAAAAACTGTGTTTTAATTACTGAGCTTTTTGTATACCCTACATGCGTAACATGGTAACTTAGGCCAATGTATAAATGTTTCTTTAGGTAAATTATAGCAGAAGTAGTTTAAGGGAAAGCTGAGTTAACTTTGCCATAAACTTCTTTTTCAATTTTAGCCTCTGTAAGGAAAAAATAATAAATTTAAATCTTTGCAACCTCTTTCTTGGATCATAGCGAGTAACCTCTGAAAACTGAGACATTTGACTATATATAATGTACGACTTTTACATTATGATACACTTAAAACAATTATAAGCATGCATGGAAAGCTTGTGATGTGAACCAATTTTATGATACACTTAAAACAATTATAAGCATGGGAAGCTTGTGATGTGAACCAAAAGCAATAGAATCAATAGTTTTGTAATGACGAGAAGGCTCAATATGATAAGTATCATGTCATTCCTTTGAGCTTATGTTTATGAAGGTCTTGCTTTGACATGCAAATTATGGGCTGTACTTGGCTTGATTAAAAGCATGGAGATGATAAGTGGCTTTTGTTTTGAAGTTTCATGGGGCCAAGCATGAATGGATTCCGGGTATGTTTTCATCAACAAAACTATCTCAGGGGGTGGAAGATGTAATTCTAGGCCAGTTGTAGAGCTGTGGGTCATGGATACCTATTGGTGATAGGGGAAGGGGATCCCTGTAGTTGGTTTACTTGGTTATATTGTTGATTCCGTGTTATAAAACTGGCACTTTTGGTGATGGGTGAAAATGGGCAATCTTTGGGTACATGTAGGAACACGTTGGATTTGGTTGGCCTAAAACACTTGCTGTCCAAGTTTTATTTACATTTTTGTTAATAAAAATCGGCGTGCCAAAATACTACTGCAATAGTTAAATCTAATTTTGACTAGGTATTTGTTTCCATTATACTCTTTTGACCATAAACACAAAACATGAACCTACCCTATCATTAGCTGAACTAGATTCCGGATTCTCATGTAGATCAATGACACAAGAAGTTATCAATGACATAAGCAGTAATCATGTTTTCATGTAACATATGTATGATGATTTGCTAACGACCAACAGACGAAGTACCAAAATGAAAGTATAAAAGAAAGAAATAAACAGAGAACAAAAGATACATAGTTCATTAGTTTGTATTGAATTGGTTGCTATCAAGTGGTAATGCCACAGTTCTGTTGAAGTTGTGTCTGAAGGTCAAGGTACGTACATTTGTTTGTGCTTCATTTAATGTAATAAAATAATAAATTTTTCATAGCTTTTTGATGCAGCAACATAAGAATTGATCCATTACAACCAATAAAGTTTAGTTTCATAGTGATCGAATAGATTGTAGATATTTGTGTAGATGTACTTATATCTTTACCTTTCAGAATGATGAAAATGCTTTGAAAATATCTTTTTACTGATTTTCATAAAACAATACGTGAAAGGGACCTGGTTTGATTAGAGCATATGGTCGGCGGATTGCGCAAACTGAAAAATTAAATGATTGGATCTTTGTCGTTATGGGTTGCCCTTTGCTGCTATTGTCTGGGTTCATATTGGTTTCCAATGACTTGGACAGAAGTACCAGCATGTTAATATAGGCTTTGGTGGATTTTGTTGCTGGTGCAACCATTCTTGGGTTTAAATATTAATTATTTTAAACACTAGCACATTCTAAAACATTATACACTTAAAATGTAAAAGTCACTTAATGTTTTTTAAACAAACAGAAATATTACTTAAATTTCTTATGTCATGAAACTAATAAACTTACGTAACGAGGTAATTAATTAAATCACATTCATAGTATTTCATACAGACATGGAAAAAGTAATAACTATTTACCTATTGCATATCCCACTCCTTGCAACCTTTAATTTTCCATCTTTAATTTGCCACTGAAGGTTGGTGATGTACCTGCATGCAAACATAGAACAAAATATCTTACTCATTCTGGTGGTTTTCTAACAGGATTGCGTAAAAGGAGTAAAATTGGTACCTGAAAAGCTTTCAATAATATATCTAGTATACGCATCAACTCCTCGACAACAATCTTGATATTCATCCGGCATGACGGGGTTTCTACAGAGCATGATACTCCGATCTTCAAAATTGAAGCTAAACACTCATCCAGTTCTCCAGTCTTGAATATTGAAGCCAAACACTCATCCACTTTCTGTGCATTTGCTTTAGTGTTTTGCATAACAATTGCGCTCTCATCAATAACATCAATTACATGATCCGGAAAGGTTGCAGAAACAAATTTATGAAGGCTCAGCCCTTCATCAAAGATGTCATCTGTCGGCTTTTTCCCAGTCATGACCTCCAATAATAATATCCCAAAACTATAGACATCTCCACTGCTAGTGATCTCATTCCCCAGACCATACTCTATAATTTATAACAAGAAGGTACTTTAAAAAAATATAAATATTTCGAAATAAAAATGAGCATATATAAATGCATTAACTTTACCGGGAGGTGCATATCCAATTGTTCCTTTAACACCTGTTGAGCTATGTTTGTTTGAACTTGTTCCAAGAAATCTTGCCAAACCGAAGTCTCCAATATGGGCAACCATATCATTATCAAGTAGAATATTGCTTGGCTTCAGGTCTCCATGAGCAATTCTTGTTAAGCATTCGTTATGAAGATAATCAAGTGCAGATGCGATATCGATGAGAATATTTACTCTTTGAATAAGGCTAAGTTTAGATTTACTTGCACTTGAATGCAACCAATCATTTAAACTCCCATTGGGCATGAACTCGTAAACCAAAGCCTTAAAATCATTGCCTTGAAAATCAACACTTGAACACAAAGTTATTATCTTTAAGAGATTTCGGTGTCGAATATTTCGCCATGCTTCACATTCTGCTATAAAGCTTTTGTGTGCTCCTCGAATCAGTAGATGTAGAACTTTGACCGCAATAAATTTGTCATCATGTTCAAGGATTCCTTTATAAACGGAGCTAAACCCACCCTTGCCAATTAAATTGGCTTCAGAGAAGCCATTGGTAGCTTTATGAAGTTGATTATATGTAACTTTCATGGTAAAAAAGTTAGCGTGGAAGTAGCCCCCTGTTCTCCCGTACCATTTCGGTACCCACACTTTTAAGAAGCCTTCATTCTTTGATGTTTGAGGAAATTCTCTGTTCTTTTTCTTCTTACGGCAAGCATACACTAAACAAACTACTCCAAAAAGCAGTAATGTAACTACAATGACTATTATGATCCAATAGAACCTTCGTTCTTGTTTCTTTGTCTTTTTGCATCTGGGTAACCGAAGTTCAACCAAACCCCCACAAAGCCTACTATTTCCCAAAATAGAGAAAGCACTTGCATTGGAAAACACTCCTACAACTGGCACATCACCCTCAAAATCATTAAAAGATAAATTCATAAATTTTAATGGAAGACTTTCTAAGAATTGGGGAATTCGGCCTGATAGATTATTATGAGAAATATCAAGTACCTCCAATCCTCTCAACGAACGTAACGAGGATGATATCATGCCTTGAAGTAAGTTCCCTTTGAGGGATAAGAATGTAAGACTTGTGCAACCAGCAAGCCCAACTGGAATATCACCCGATATATTATTATAAGATATATCTAGTGCGGTCAGCATCTTGAGGTCTCCGATCTCATTTGGAAGTGAACCAGATAGGTTGTTATTAGAAAGGTTAAATGTTATCGATAGAGAGGGAAGTTGGAAAAGCTGTTTAGGTATTGTGCCACTGAGTTTGTTGTCATGAAGGTGCAACTCCGACAGCTTTTGACAATTTCCTAAGCTTGTTGGAATGTGACCTTCGAGTCTATTGGAACCTAAACGAAGCGTAATCAATGAAGATAAGTTCCCAATGACTTCTGGAATTGGACCAGAAAAATGGTTTTCATCTAAAGCAACAAATCCTAGGTTTTGAAGCATACCAATGGTAGAGGGGATGCTTCCGGAGAATTGGTTGGCATCTAAAGATAAATATTTTAAGCCAACTAGATTACCAATACTTGAAGGGATAGCTCCATAAAATCGGTTTCCTCCCAAGCGTAACCTAACAAGTTGTTGAGACAGATTACCTATTGATTGTGGAACCATTCCTTGAAAGTTGCACTCTGTAAGCCCCAATCTTATTAAGCTGCTGCAGTTTTTCAAAGAATCAATTAAGAACTTCACATCTCCTCCTCGTCCAAAGTCGTTACCAATTAAGAACAGGAAACGAAGATCTCTTAGTTTTGCAAAGTCGATGGTCAACTTCCCTATGAAACTGTTGTAACTTATTTCAAGTATGTTTAATTTCGAACAGTTAGATAAAGACGGTGGAAGAAGTCCACTTAATTTGTTATTATTTAACTCAAGCCACTCGAGATTAGGGAGATCTATGGTAGGAGGAAGACTACCGGTAAGGTTATTAGTAGGGAAGGATAGAGCAGTTAGAAGTGAAAGATTGTAAAGAAAATAAGGGATGGTTCCATGTAAGTTGCATTCAGCAAAGCCAATTTGCGTCAAGTTTTTCCAATTACCTAATGTCTCTGGAATAGTGCCACCAAATGGATTTCCGTAAGCAGAGAACGCTTCCATTGAAGTAATATTCCCTAAGGAAGGTGGGATCCCACCTGTTAGCTTATTTTTATGAATTGTAACTATTGTAAGTTTCGAGAGGAAACTGATCTCATTGGGTATGTTTCCAACTAGCATATTTTTAGCAAGTCCAAGCGCTTCAAGGTTAAAACAACCAGACAAGTTAGTTGGAATGGATCCGCTGAATTTGTTTTCTTCAAGATCGAGGACACGTAGCCTAGATATACGACCAAGTTCGTGAGGAATGCTTCCTTGAAAGCTGTTATTCCCGAGATTAAGATGACGAAGGAAGCTTAGGTTCCCTATATGGGGGGATAAAGAGCCTTCTAGGGCTGTCGAATCGAGTCTTAGGACAATCACTCTTCTATGTCGCTTTCCACAAGAAACACCATGCCAATTACAGAAATGTATGGAATTGTTCCATGTGCTTAAAGCTCCATATGGATCATGAATAATCATCTCCTTAAATGACAACAACGCCGCATGATCACTCGCATTTCCGCCAGCAGAAGCGGTAGTCAAAGTTACAAAAATAGCATAAAATAGAAAAGAAATACGAGGGGAATAATACGATGATAAACAAATTAGTGGGCTCATTTTTGGATATGAACTTCAGATCATGTACATTGCTAGTTTTTTATCCTTAGATTTTGCAAGTTGTTATGTGAATGTCATTTATCAAATTCCTTTTCACATTGATGAACACATTTAATTGACTAGACCCAATACAGAAATAATACTAATTATCTATGTGGGCACTGTGCGGAAAGTAGGTCTACATTAATGCAAGGTGGAATTTTCTTTGGAGACATGACTGATATTTTTTTCTTTTTAAAAGGCAAGACATGAGTCATATAAGCCTAGTTATCATCAGATCACTAGCAAATTATCACATAAAAAAATGATATTTTATATCTGAAAAATGTTAATAACAACCCTAAAAACTGTTATTAATAAGTTATTACGGATATAAAAAGTAAGAGTTTTTTTTTTAAACTAGTGTAGTAGTGGATGATCATGTGGTTAGTTATTTAACCTTTTGCATAATTTGCAAGCATGATCAAACCACCAAATAAGTCTTACTGAAACTGTAACACTTGACTTTTTATGCATAGTTCCACAAAGGGAAGTGATCTGTGCATCACCATATTTTGACTGTACACCACTAAACATGCTATATAGTATTATACTGTACAACACTTTAAAGCATATTTGGTGGTGTACGGTCAAAAATAGGTTTCATTCTGATTGATAGCATGGCGGATGCTAAAATGATAGCATGGCAAGTGTCACTAGATGGAATTGGGTTACTAATTCTGGTATATAATGGCATCTTTTAAAATACATGTAAAGTGGGTCGATTTGGGTTATATCTTCTGTTGGTCGCATTGGTAAAGTTTCTAATCATGATTTACTTCATACAGTATTTCTAAAATATTTTAAAAGAGATTCGAAAAATCCCACGGGATACCTCGGTTAAACCACGTACACCAGAGTCAGAAAGACTCGCCTTCCCATGATAACTTGAATATGAAAAACCTCATCCATCTAGCTTTTAGAGGTCAACTATACCTATTTCACCGGCATTGAAATTTTAACTGTTTTTAACTATTTTTACCATATTCGTGCCTAAACTACGTATTTTTTAACTCTAAGTTCATTTGTTTCTGCTTTTCTTTTTAAGTTTAAAAATGAAGAAACTTGAGCAATCTATCTCCAAACTAAAAGATAACTGAACTTTTGCACAATCATTTTATGGGATACACCAGATACTTGTATGAGTTGGAGCAATACCTTGATGGTTTCTTGGATACGTTCAACAATGAAAGCAAAAATAGACCCTCCTTTTGATAAAGAGTCCACAAAAGGAATACTTGTACAAACTCTGAGTGCTTCCTCTTGCAAAAATGGGTCGTTAAGATTTTGGCTTTCGTCAGGTCCTCGTGATTTCTAACTCTCTCCCTGGGGCTGCCATCAATGATCTCTTTATACAAATGTTATCTAAGACCAGACACCCTCTAGTTCCAAGGTTATCAAGGAGATTTTGGTATCATGTTGTCATTTCCTTCAACCCATATCCCAGCAACATGTAGTCAAATTGTGTTATGTAAATTTTCTGAAATTCTATATAATAAGGTAAAAACTTGTAGATAAGAAGGTAAAAAATATATATCATCAAAAAGGTTAACAGGACACATGATCATTTGGTCACAATATATAATCTTTAAACTGTTATTCCACAAAGACACAATTAGACCGCTTTGAACTTAAAATATAATCAGACCACGTATGACCCTTATAACAATAAAATTCAGTAGAAATTTCAAGAATGATAGTTAGTTGATTATGTGAAAAAATGAACATGGACCCTGTTGCAATCAACTCTCTATCATAAAAGGTTTAAAATAAAAGTTAGTTGAAATTCTCTATACTAAAGTTAACAAAATATCATCAGAAAGCCTATTTATTGTCTCTAATGTTGTAGAACGGTTGTACACCATTTGGTCAAGTTCAACCGATGTGTTCAAAGTGACTCTATAGCTGTTAAGAGGTCCCAAATGAGCCATGCTGCGAAAGGTTGTTGCATATAGATTTGCAGCAAGAGCACGTGTCAAGATGCGAACTACGATGTTCTTATCAAGATTTGGCCATCTAAGTCTCAGATCTTCGGTGTCCGCATCATAAAAGTACAACTGTAAATACCTAGGTGTTCCGTCCCTCGGTACTAATTGATCAACCTGGTGATACATTCCTCAATGAACACAAAAAGTATAAACTCCAGCAGTCATACCCATTGAAGTGAACAAAAAATTTGTGTTGTACGAACGTATGTGGTGCCTGAACATCTTTCCCAATTCTGATTGAGCCGTAAAGAGATTATACAGTTCTGTTGGAACACATGTGACACCCAACTTTGTCTTTCCTCCCATACAACAAATCGTGGAGAATTCAAATTTAAACTTTGTTGCTCCACAATAACGACATGGGGGCTTTTTTTTCAACACACCATGGTTTTTAGGGACACCATTGTAAACAAAATCATAACCATCCTCTTCGACTTCCTCGTATGTGGTGGAAAGCTTGAGAGTAACTTAAGTACTATATATGACCTACATTATATCATCTATATATGAGCTGTTTATAAAAAAAAACAATAATAAATTTCAATAATAAGACATTGTTATAAAACCAAATACTATGTAGAGTTACATATGAGCTGTTGATAAATTTTTGATGGTGTTTGTGACTGGGAGGGGTATTTTCGTTTGGAAATTGTTGATGAACTTGTTGGTTAATTGGATGGTGATATGAAATCTTTGTTCCCAAAACCTGTGGTAGATTGGGTTGGCGGCTGACTTGAACTTAGCATCATATGTTTCATTGTAGCCCTAGGATTTTTTCTACCACTTTGCAACTATGCTAATGGCTTAACAATGTATCATTTGCTGGAAAAAAAAAAGGGATGAATTCTTAAACTCAAAATTCCAAGACTAAATATACCGTTGAAAAACAATATTTGAGATTAATGATAGAATGAAAAGATAAAGTTTGAGATACAAGTTAATGAAAACCGATATTAATTGGTGATTTATATATTTATAAATTTAAAATTATAAAACTATGTTCAATTGTTTTCTAATCATATTAAATATTGGGTCTGAAATAGAAATTAGAGTTAATGACATAAATCGTTCATGTGGTTTACCAAAATAGTCACCTTTCGTCCTTAAAAATCCAAAACCTCAAAGACAGTCCTTTATAGAAGGATAAGGTTCACGTTTAGTCCTTTGACTATTTGACCGTTTCCTTCTCTCCGTTAAACCCCCCACGTGCTTCCCACGTGAGGGGCATTCTAGTCATTTTCACTCTAAAAGATGAAAGGTGACTATTTTGGTAAACCACATGGACGATTTATGTCATTAACTCATTACAAAAACCAAAAGGTGTAATTATTTCTTTTAATAATAACAACAACAAAAAAATCATCCTCTTTTTTTTCAATCCTTTAAACCTTTCTATTGATATATCTATACATTTACATCTATCTTTTTCTAAGTATATATCTATACATATATCTATAAATTTTTCATATATCTCATTTTGTCACCCTCTCTCTCTATCATTCTCTCTCTCTCTAAGTTACAGTTTGTACCTTTTTCTGAAATTGTTTTTGGAGTTTCCGGCTACCTCACCGGAAAACCACACACTGGACATCAACATCAACAACACCTACCCCATACCTCCATCACCACATCGAAAAACCACCTGCCATATAAGACCCACGCTACCTCCACTGCTAATCACCACACCACCAAAAACCGTCGGCATCTCACAATTCACCGTCGCCGCCAGCCCTACTCATCATCAACTCCGTCAGACCCATTCATCACCACCACTAACGTGAGCCCCCATTCGACCCACCACACCACATCTGGCAGTCGCAAATGGAGACCCACATGTTGTTGTGCACGCATATCCGTCGGGGACCACACCGCTGACTTGTATTTAAATCTATAAAATTTGTTGTCACCATATATATCCAGGTCCATATATATTTAATCCAACCACCGCACCCCACCTCTGATCGATATTTATATCCAGATCTATATCTATAAAATTCGATCACTATAACGTCGACCTCCCCATCTTCGTCGTCACCATTTAGATATATATAACTGATGGCTTGAAAGATTCGACGGTCTAATGGCCTAAAAGGCACAGCAGTGGTTTGCAGGAAAGTGATGGTATCCCCATCTTCATTCATTCTTTTTTTGTTGTGTTCTCTGCCTTTGATTAATGGTAGCCATTTCATTTAAATAGATGAATGAAATTGGATAGATTGATCTTCAAATAGAGATATATGTATTATTGTGTTTATGTATGTGTATATATGTATGTAATTTTAGAATATCTAGGCTTTAAGTAAGTGAAACAAAAAGATGAAAAAATATTAGGTTTTTGTAAAGAGTTAATGACATAAGTCGTCCCTATGGTTTACCAAAATAGTCACCTTTCGTCCTTTAGAGTAAAAATGACTAGAATACCCCTCACGTGGGAAGCACGTGGGGGGTTTAACGGAGAGAAGTGACAGTCAAATAGGTAAAGTACCAAACGTGAATCTTATCCTCTTATAAAGGACTGTCCTTGAGGTTTTAGATTTTTAAGGACGAAAGATGACTATTTTGGTAAACCACATGGACGATTTATGTCATTAACTCTAAAAATTATTTAGTAATAAAATTATTTGAAACTTTTTTTAATTAATTAAATAATGAAAAGTTAAAAAAATTTCTCAAATTGATGGTTACAAAATTTATAAAGATTATATTTAGTATCACAACATTCAATTTCCTAAATTAAAAAAAACTTCAGAAGAGAGGTAGATTATGTCAAAACTCAATTGTCAAAAAATAATAACCTCATTATATGGTGTAGAATTTGGCAACAACAGGTGGTTGTGATGCGGTGGTATCCTTCGAATATCATCAATGACGACAACCAGCCAGGGGTGATGCGGTGTTATACTTCGGATATCATCAATGACGGCAGCCACAGATGGTGGTGACGCAGTTGGATTTTGATTGTAGACGCTGGTGGTTGGTTGGTGGTGATTGTAGACGACGGTGGCTAGTGGTGATTTTAGGCATTGGTGTGATTGAAGATGGTGGTGCCTAGCGGTGCTTGTAGGTGGAGGTGGTTTGGTTAAGGTAACTGTAGACGCCGGTTGCTAAAGGTGGTTGTAGACGGCAGTGGATGGAGGTGGTTGTAGACGACGACAATGGCTGGAGTTGGTTGTAGACGACGGTGGCTGGAGGTGATTGTAGACGACAGTGGCTAGAGGTGGTTATAGACGACGACAATGGCTAGAGTTGGTTGTAGATGGCGGTGGTTGGTGGTCATTGTAGGTGGTGGTGCTTGGAGAGTTTTAGGGGTATAGGGGGTTGGGATTTGGTTGTCGGATGGCTAAATGTTTTTTTTGTTATAAAAAGAATAAGTCTATAGAAAGAGATGGGTAAAGGGATAATTCTTGTGGTGATTGTAGGTGACGGTGGTTGGAACCGGTAACGGTAGACAACGGTGGTTGGAGGTGGGTGTAGACGGTGGTGGTTGTAGACGGCGGTGACAGATGGTGGTTGCAGACGGCGGTGGTTGTAGGTGGTTGTAGACGACGGTGGTTGGTGGCCATTCTAGATGGTGGTGATCTAAGATGTTTGCAGGTATAAAGAGTTGGATTTGGTTGTCGGGTGTCTGAATGTTTTTTTCCTTGTTATAGAAAGGAGATTCTATAAAACGAGATGGGTAAAGGGGTAATTATCTGCATAAGGCAGGCGTAAAAGATGAAACTCTCTATTTACCCTTTGTACCATAAAAAAACAAAAGAAATCACAAAATTCT
This sequence comes from Erigeron canadensis, assembly GCF_010389155.1. Classification (NCBI taxonomy): domain Eukaryota; kingdom Viridiplantae; phylum Streptophyta; class Magnoliopsida; order Asterales; family Asteraceae; genus Erigeron; species Erigeron canadensis. The sequence goes on from NC_057768.1 coordinate 21,766,220, forward strand.
AAGGATTAATTCCAAAAAAACAAGAATAAAATTTGCCATATCCAATAAACAAAGAGAATTGATTAATTTACCACAATATACAAATGATACGAGCATGTTACCCGCGCGTTGCGGCGGATACCATAGACAGGGCATATCAAGTCGTGACTATCGTGATTGAAGAAGGAAGCATGACTGTATTTTTTCTTCCACGGGTATATCATATCTTGATCTGTATTTATTAGGAGAATGAGATATTTATTGGGAGATGGAGGATGGCTATGAAAGAAGAAGTGAGGGTAAAAAAGTAAAATTACATGTTCCAAACATGTAAACTTTTCAACACCTCATATAATTTTTAGTAAGGAGTATAGATAATAGCCTATACAAGTAAATGATGCATGAGTGTGGTAAATTTATTAAAAGGTGTGGTAGTAATATTCACTCCCATAAACAAAAGTACAAAACTAAATTGATTTCTTTTAAAAAATCCAAAATAAAACTTACTTGATTACAATGGGTAGTTTGTGGAAGGGGGGAAAATATGAAGAAGATAATAGCGTGGAGAGGATAATAATGTGGAGAGGATAATGTGGAAAGGATTATTAAGATTATGGCGGGATTATGGTATAGTGGGTTGTGGATGAGTAGATAATACGTCTCGAGTGGATTGATTAGTAATTATGGGATACAACGTGAAGTGGATTAACTATAATGAATCCCCTCTTCCCTATCTCTCTCTTTTTGCCTTCGGCTATTACCAATTGGCAACATTTCGCCCACCATTGGGTTTGTTTGAAAAGAATACAACCAAGGTTACGTTCATTCAATCAAAGCAATTATGCCCTAGCATTAATGACTTTTTATGGAAAAAGATATATGCAAGAAACAAATCTTTCCTTTCTTACTTGAAGTTTTCAATTCTCGCTTCTCCCATACTGATTCTCCCTCTCACAACGGTTCTGTATCAAATAAAGGCATATTTGACAGGACAATTTTGAATAAAAAAAATCCACACTTTTTTTTCCTGCACTTTCTATTCCTTTAGAAAAAAAACTCAAAAATAAAAAACTGAAACTTTTCTTGTCTTCTTTTTCGAATTACTTATAAATAAAATTTTACTCCGCGCGTTGCGGCGGGATAAGGTTCAAGGTTGTTCCATCTGTATAAAAGGAGATTCGGGTTAGTCTTTTAAAACGGTAGACCATCATCGTAAGTTGAGGTTTCTATGATCCAGCAACAGCCCACAAAGTAACGACACATAATGGTTACTATCCACTAATATATCTGATGATTGGAACGGTCAGTGTTACATAAGGTTCAAGGTTGTTCCGTTTTAGGATTTTTAGGCTATTTTGTTATGAAGATTAATCATTTCCCTTTTAAAATATATCCATTAACTCTTTACATTAATTAGTTTTACATTAATTATCTACATCACTCAATACTACCAACAATTGGCTCAACCCTATAACGTCACTGTCAAGACCACCGTCACGTTATACGGATACCATGTATATATATTAATAATGTTTTTCGCTTGATCCAATCTACATTGTCGCATCTCATATTCCCACCTACAGTCACAACTAAATTTTTTTTAAGACGGAAATAGACGCTCGCCGGCAGCCGTGTCATTATGTGAGAAAATTAACATTAAACATTAATTAATTAACAAAGAATCAAAGAGTAAGAACAAAGAGGAGACCTTGCCTTTTTTTTTTCTGATTCAACAAAATTCATATAATCAGAATCCTCTTATTAGTCTCAATGGCTTCTCTGATGAAACCCATTTATAATTCACAACTGAAAACAAACAATCCTTTGAGATATTCATATTCAAGAAGAGGAAGAAGTCCCCAATTTCACTCTCCAAGATCATCCCATAATCATCATTTTGTGCTCAAATGCTCATTGAATACTGGTAATTAAGATCCTCAAAACATTACTTGATCATCATTGTAACATGTTAGTTGCATTTAGATTTATTTAGAGACAAAAAAGCCATTGGATTACTTATGAGAGTTTAGTTAGAAACTGATTTATGATTTTGATTTAGATTTAATTAGGGAGTGTTTGGTTAATCAGTTCTATGCCGTGTGTGTTTTGGGTACCAAGACCGGACTAGACGTTCCCACCCATTTATCCTTTTTTTTTTTACGAGATTGTATTTGAAAGGTGACAAAACTGATAAGAATACTTCAAACCCATGATCATTTCTGTTTAAAACATATATAACGTCGATTTTTTCTTACCAACGTTTTATTTGGTGCTTGCAGAACATACTGTTGTACACAATGTTCCACTTCTTTCTGCTGCAGAGGTAATCTCTTAATGTCTAAATCAAGTTTTCGTGTGTTTTTATATGTTTCAAGTTATTAAAAGCGTTTGCTTGTTGAAAAACGTTTATTGGAATATAATGGTAGATTGGTAGAATGAGATCAGATAATGAACTGACCCTTTGTATAAGAATTTCTATATTGATGAGCTGATCTATTTTAAGGCAATAGAAAGATTGAGGAAAAATCGAGAAAGTTATCAGAGCACACAACGATATATGGCTATGTACTCGAGTGTTTTTGGTGGGATTATAACTGATCAAGGTGCCATGGTGATTCCCATGGATGATCATATGGTTCATAGAGGACATGGTGTTTTTGATACAGCCGCCATAGTGGACGGGTAAGAAATTTTACCTTTTGCATCAGCAATCTGTAAGCATGATCAAACCACCAAATAAGTCTTCTTGAAAATGTAAAACTTGACATTATATGCATATTTCTACAAGTGTTTCATTTTGATTAATATGATTTATGTGGTTTAGAACGATATTGTAAAGATTTTCCGATGATGATTTTGGGAAAATATATGGGATTAATAAAAACTTTTCAACAAAATAAAAAAATTTGAGCTAGTTTGACCTGTTACCCACTGTGCCTTAAGTGTCTCATTCCGTCATTCTCTCAAAAGTCGGAAAATAAAGACATTTGAGCAATCTATCTCAAGACTAAAGGATAACTGAACTTTTGCTCCATTATTCTATGAAATACACCAGATGCCTGTATGAGTTGGAGCAACACCTTGATCGTTTCTTGGGTTCAGCAATGAAGGCAAAAATAGACCCTCCTTTTGATAAAGAGACCACAAAAAGAATACTTGTACAAACCGTGAGTGCTTCGTCTTGCAAAAACGGATCATTAAGATACTGGCTTTCTTCAGGTCCTGGTGATTTCCAACTCTCTCCTTCGGGCTGCCATCAATCAGCTCTTTATGCAATTGTTATTCAAGATCAGACACCTGCTAGTTACAAGGGCATCAAAGTAATTACATCATCTATTCCAATAAAGCCACCACAGTTTGCTACCATGAAGAGTGTAAACTATCTTCCAAATGTTCTTTCAAAACTGGAAGCAGAAGAAAATGGTGCATATGCTGCCATTTGGCTGGATGAACAAGGGTTTATTGCAGAAGGGCCTAACATGAATGTGGCTTTTGTTACCCAAGATAGTGAGCTTTTGATGCCACGTTTTGATAAAATACTGAGTGGGTGTACAGCAAAGAGGGTTTTGGAACTTGTGGGTGATTTGGTAAAAAAAGGAAAAGTTAGAGGGGTGAAAGTTAGAGATGTGACTGTGGAGGAAGGAAAACGAGCAGAAGAAATGATGCTGATTGGTAGTGGAGTTCTTGTTCGACCAGTTTTGCAATGGGATGATCAGGTCATAGGAAATGGTAAATGAATTTCATAATATATTTACACAATTGAATCTTCGAACTCTAGCTTATTTTCTAAAGGACTCCTAAATCACTCAAAAAGCTGCATATTTTTCTTTAGGTGTTTTAAGTTGTGTAAGGGTTAATGTCCATTTTAGAAGTTATCAGCTTTTGTCCGATTAGGTAATTGCAACATTATTTGACTGTCTGAAGCTTGATTGTACCATTGTAAATGGGGAAAATAGATGACGTATCAAAGGTATCTTTTGGCACGTCACCTATATCACTGGTTAGAATGATAAAATGTATGCTTCATGTGGTCAAATATTGTACAAAACTTATTTTGGGTCAACCTGACCCGTTTCGCCCTGTATAAAGTTATCCATTTCCGAACTTATTCATTTTCCACTTGAAGCAACTCAATTGTCATGAAATGAATCTACCATATGTAAAAGTATGCTTTATACATTGTATTCTGGGTGATTGTTTTTATTCATCAAGATTATTCTGAAGTTTGGCATTTCAACAGTACAGGGAAACTGAAACTTATCTTTTTCTTTTGATTCTGTTGGCAGGCAAAGCAGGTGTGGTGACAGAGTCTCTTAGAAAGCTAATTTTGGAGGATATGAAAAGTGGCCCATCAACAGTACGCACTGTTGTTCCTTAAGTTTAGTCATCCTATGGTTCAAAAAAATCTATGGTCGATTGGTCGTAAATTAATTTGTAGAAAAGTTTAAGATGTGTGCAGAAAGTGCTTCTAGTTGCAGAAATGTAAAACTATACACCAGTTTCTTTTAATTGGTAATGGGAGTCACAACGGCTAGTTTGTTTATCTCTTGTTGGTGTTAAAGATATCATAAAAGTCTTGAAAAGAAGTGGATAATAAAATCGTCCCTCAATCTGTTTGTTTGCGTTTCTTAAGAAGTGTGCGGCATTATCACAAACATACTATGTAACGTTAAGACCTATGAGCATAAGCTTATGGTCTGAAAATGCTACCAGAATTATAAAAGAAGAAAAAAAGAACGTTCAAAAGCAAAAAGAATACTTGGCATTTAGTAACATTTACTAAAGATATTGATATATGGTATTTGAATTAGAACAATACTGTCACTTTTCTAGACAACAGGAAAGAAAGTGTGTTATCAATATCAATTTATGTTTACTGTATCTGATTCACCATCAACAGTCAATAAGCAAAAACTCAGCCCATAATTACTTTATCTCCTTTTTTCTGTATTTCTAGTATTTGAACTATGAATGACCAACGGTTCGTCTTACCAATAATTGCCACAAGAACATGTCCTTGATTTGAACTGATGAAATCTGTTAGCATCTCTAATAACAACTTCACGTTCAGTGACCATATTGATACATGTTTCTTTGCAAGCACGCAGATTCTTAAAGATTGTTATAGGAGATCCTTTACCCTTTAAGATAAGACCATACGCAATGGCAAGTCGCTCACTATGGTCAAGAAGTTGTTTTTTACACTCCAACAAAATGTCATCTTCACTCAACAAAAGTCTTGCATGCTTTTCAATGTGGGGCGAAACCAAAACACAAAATTAACTGCACTAGTAATGAAGACCATATTCAAAATTTATGTTCATAAATACAAAAAAATTGAAAGAAATACAATAAATTTGATTAAATCAACAAATACAACAAATTTGATTAAATCCCTCTAGACCATCTGATCATAAGCTTTATAGTGGATACATGTTTTCTTCATAAGTGAACTTGCAAATGCATTAAAGGCATATGCAATGAAGACGCCAAAAAATGCAAGTATGATTAAATATCCAATCCAGTTAAGCTTGTAAGAAAGGTACAACACCAGGATAAGGGAGAGCGGTGCAACCATGGTCGAAAATAAACAAAACGCGGCTAGGATTTTCCTGTTCGTATTTTTCATTGGATCAGTTTCATAAAATATAAACCCTGAAGTCATTATTGCACTCGGCAATGCAACAAGTGACATGAGGATAAAGGCACCATGATGTACAAAAGGAGAGGAGTGTGTGTGTTCAAACTTCACTTGTATAAATCCCAGCAATGATACATACAGGAAGCAAAAGGTCCCAGCATACAAATGTTGCAACACTCTTGAATTCTCGTGAACTCTGACAAAATATGTATGTGTAATTGTGTATAATATAAATTACAAAGTAAAAAATGCATATATAATAAAAGTCTTTTATTCACTAAAACGTGAACTTAATTCACAATTTCGCGTATGAATGAAAGTGTGGCTAAACTAGATATAAAATAGAAATTCACTTGCATCTACAAAAGAATTTATACTGTACTGTAATATGGAATTCACAGATTTATCAATTATGTACTATTGTACTTAATATATGATATTTCTTGTTTGGATAGTTTTGGCAAGAGTTGGCACCACAACTTTGTTTTTGGCATGTTTTATAACATTTTGGCAAATTTTATCGTGTATACATGGTGTGTTTTGATTGGTCGAATTTCTTTGCCAAAACTTGTCGATTAGCAAGTTTTGGGAGTACATTTTTTTTAACAGCATAATGATATTATATTAAAAAAAACACACAGCTAGCAAGTTGCTAGACGTGAAATCACAAGTACAAAGAGAAACAATTTCTAGCGATACAACAAATTTCACAAACTAAAATCGTTCCGAGACTATGACGGCGAAGACTACCAAAAGGGATGAAACAACTCATACCACTTACGTCAAAATGGACATAAGAAAAATCTCCACCTTTGACTCTTAGTTGGTTCATGTTGACTCAACGGCAATGGCAACGGTACCCAATCTCGGCGTAAGCCAGGGTATGGGGGAGGTATGATGTAGACAGACCTTACCCCTACTCAAAGGTAGAGAGGCTGCTTTCAGATTCACCATAGTGGAAGGGGCCTCCGGCCCAGGGTATTACCCTTGAAAAAATAGTCTCGACGGTTAGTCGGAGCAAAGCCGAAAGAAAAGAAGAGATCTCGATCTCAGATCTAGAGAGAGGCCGGAGTGTGCTCAACAGCTCTCTTCTAGAGAGCGTGCTCGATCTCATGTTGACTCAATTGAGTCATTAATTACTAAATATTAGACTAGATGGTCATCTCGTTTATTTATATCCAGTGGCGGCTTAAACTTTTTGGGGGCCTTAAACGACATTAATTTTGGGGGCCTAGTTGATTAACATACAACTTAAAGTAAACACAAAAAGGAAGCAAAATTATGCACCATTTGTTAGGAGAAAGTCTTTCATATAATCAATATTTAATCACTAACTCGTTGTTGGAAATCAGAATAAAAATCAGTTGTCAAATTTTTCGATTTCTTAATAGCTAGTTTTCTCTTTTTTTTTTTCCTTTTTTATTTCCGTTGAAGGTTGTAACTTTATTTGTGTGATGTTTTTTTTTTTTCCTAAAAATTATTCTTGAGGTCATAAAGTTTATTTGTCCATTTCTTTTTAGACATTTTTGTTACCCTTGTATAGTAATAGCATTTAACACAAAAGTCTAAAGTCTAAAAGATTAAACCAAAATATAAAAATGGAGGCTTTAGTATTTTGGGGGCCTTAGGCCCATGCCTAACCTATATATATAGTTAAGCCGGCTGTGTTTGTATCCCTAGTATGTAGTTTTGTTTTTTTTTTTGGTATGTGTTTTGCTATTATAGATTGCGGGAAGGGGTTCCATCAAGTTATAAATAACTTGATTGGTCAAGTTAGAGCAATCTTAACCTTTGATTTTAAAATGTCATGTTTTGGTTAATTTTAAATCAAGGATCAACATTTACCCAACTTGACAAATGAAATCCCTTCCCATAGATTGTTCCACATATACACGGGTGTCGTATATATGAAGTAAATAATATGGTATTGTGTCATGCAGGCTACTTGTTAAACGTTTCTGATGTTGTATCTAAAAGCTAATTGGGGTATCCCTTCAACAACAAAAAAAAGTTGTTGAAATTAGTGAATTAGCTAACAAGGTGGAGGTTGTAAGATATATTAGCCAAATCACATAACATTTATGATTAGGTAATTTGTATTAGACTGAAATATTGTGTTGTATTTGGATTCAAAACAAAATAACCGGTTATAACACGATTCTTTTCCTTAATGCTTGAAGGTTTTCGACGCTACGCATGATGACTTCAGTTTTAGTTGGGTTTCGATGCTAGTAAAGAGAACTTACTCTAGATCTTTGCTCTGCTCTCCATTTCAAGTGGAAGCTGATGCAATGATTTCACCTCTTTCGGGCAAAATACTCGAATCATGTGCTGAATGTTGGATGCTTAAGGGTGTCATCATCACAGACTGCTCATTTTGCCTATCAGGAGATTTAAACCTTGAAAAAGCAAAACACTTGACCCATTTTTATATGAAGTATTTGATCATACTTACTCGATGGTACTAATTGAGTGGTCATGCTCATTTTCAGCGATGGGAACGACAAGCTGTGCAAGTGCTGCTGGTTGGGTAGTGGGAATATCACTTGAAATAAGGAGTAAGACGTCGGTCTCAGGACTACTACTGATGAGAGCTAGTGACCTTCAAAATTTAGTAAACATGTAACAAAACAACCACGATTAAACCTATAAGTTCGATATAATTCATCAGTTGAATATGGAGGTTGGTTTACATACTCAGGAAGCTGGGTTAGATCATGGGGGGCGGGAGGACGTCCTGCTGTAGTAAGAATAATGCTTGAATTCTCCATTTGAGTGGTCATGTTCATTTTGTATAGCGATTGGATGGTTTTTAAGAATGGCATGATGACGATACTGCTTTATAATAGAGATCAAAAACAGGTCAACTCTTACGTATTTGGACGGTTTGATCAGAGGAAACAGGAAGGAAATTATAGCTTCTTTACTTATATATAGTTGTGGGGCTATATATATGTGCTACTTGTCATTTGTCAACACGGTTATCTATTTAACCTTGTCCTTGCATGGGGGGTTGATACTTGAGAGGAAACAGGCAGGAAAAAGGAATCTTCTTTGATATGTACTTAAAATTTGTTCTTATTTGATATGTACGTTGCATCATATAGCCATCTAGTGTTTGTCTAAGACAGTGTAACGCCCACTTGAAATTGCCGATCTTCTCATTTCGTATGAACACAAAAGCTATACAAAAGGTCTTGTTTGTTGAAACTAATCCCACAATCTCAAGAAAAGGTAGGCGATACCAGTTGGTTTTGTGTGTGGGATCTAATTAAAATGATCACATTGTTTTTACTCTGGCATGATTGCTATGAAGTTGGACATTTCATATGCACAGGGAAGTTGCCACTTAATTTCCCTTTTTCTTTTGATTTGGTTGACACTTGACAGGCAAAGCAGGTGTGGTGACAGAGTCTCTTAGAAAGCTAGTTTTGGAGGATATGAAAAGAAGTGGATAATAAAATCATTCCTTGATTTGTATGTTGCGTTTCTTAAGAAGTGTGTGAAACCATCCATTGTAAGTTGTAACGTTGAGACCTATGGACATAAGCTTATGGTCCGATGATGCTACCATAAATAACAAAAAATGGTATAAAAGCAAAAAAGAATACTTGACATCTAGTAAGAATTACTAATTACTAATGATATTAGTATATGGTATTTGAATTAGAACACAATACTGTAACTTTTCTTTGACAACAGGAGAATGTATTATTAATACAAAAGGTACATCAATCTATGATTTCGGTATCAAATTCACTATCAACAGTAAATTAGCAAAAACATAACCTATAATCACTTTATTTCCTTTTTTTCTGTACTTGTATTTGAGCTATGAATGACTAGTAGTTCACCTTACCAATAATCGCCACAAGAACATGTACCTGATTTGAAGTGATGAAACCTGTTAGCATCTCTAATAACAATTTCACGTCCAGTAACCATTGATACATGTTTTGCAAATTCATGGCAATCTTTGCAAGCACGCAGATTTTTGAAGATCGTTATAGGAGATCCTTTACCCTTTGAAATAAGACCATACGCAATGGCAAGTCGCTCACTATGGTCAAGAAGTTGTTCTTTACGTTCCAACAAAACGTCATCCTCACTTAACGTCACTTCCTTAGTATCATTCTTTAAGTAGTCAAACTCCTTTAACTTTGAGTAAATTTCATGCACCTGTGGATGATGTCTATCCCCGACTACAAACCGATGCACTTTACCCTTGACACTTATCCAACTGCAACTCACATCTTTTCTTAACTTCAGAAGGGCCATTGATTTTCTAACTAAACTTGCTTCTTCCCATTGTCCACACGAAGCATATAAGTTAAACATGAGAACATAAGCCGATGTGTCATGTGGATCAAGTAGTAGAACGTTTTCAGCTGCTATTTTTCCCATGTCAAGATTTTTATGAATCGAGCAACCCCCTAATAAACACTTCCAGCTCATGGTATTGGGTTCAAATGGCATGTTTTTTATCGTTTCAAACGCTTCATTTAATAGCCCAGCACGCGCATATATGTCAATCATGCAGTTATAGTGATGAATACTTGGTTCCACGGCATAAAAACTACTCATGGAGTCAAGACAAGCTTTAGCTTCTTCGACCAACCCACAATAGTTATAAGCAGTAAAAACTGCAATGAACGTTATAGAAGTTGGCATCACATTATAAGAAAGCATACTTTTGAAAAGGCGTAGAGCTTCAGAAGCGTTGCCATGGTAAGCATAACCCGCGATTATAGCAGTCCATGTCACGCTATCAGGTTTCTGAATAGAATCAAATACTTGACGAGCATAATCTAATCTGCCACATTTTGCATACATAGTAATCATGGCACTCTCCCCGTATAAATACGAAACAAGACCTCTTTTTATAGCATCACCATGAGTTTGGGCACCAAAACTAATATCTGCAACTGCTGAGCATGCTTGGAAAATGGTAGTGTAAATGAATGAATTAAGCTTTGCATTGATACTTTTCAAAGACTTAAATATTTTGAGGCATTCATCAAACTCGCCTGCTTGGGAATAGCCAGTGAGTAAAGCACTCCAAGAAAAATCATTTGGTTCAGATATGTTTTTGAAGGCTCGAGTAGCCGATTCTAAAGCTCCACTTTTCACATAAAAGTCAACAAGAGGAGTTCCAACTGAAACTTCATTAGCCATCCCGAGCTTCAACACGTATCCATGAATTTGCAGACCGATTGCCAAATTCTCTAACAAAGCACAAGCCTTTAAGACGATGGAAAACACATATTCGTCCAGTGGAACGCCTTCTTTTATCATTTCAAGAAACAAGTCTAGAACTTGTTTCCCCTTTTGTATTTGCACGTAACCGACCATCAAACAAGTCCACGCTACAGTGTTCTTCTCAGCCATTTTATCAAAAATTAATCGTGCATCCTCAAAACACCCACACTTTGCGTACATATTTAATATAGTCGTATCAATTTTCGCAATATTAGTATATCCATTCTTGATTACAAGTGAATGCATCTGTTTACCAAGGTGTAAACTCGACGAGTCTGCTAAAGACCGCAAAATGTCTAAATAGATTGAAATATCCGGTTTAACAGTATCCATAGATGAAAACAACTTCACAGCTTCTTCTACAAGACCTGCTTTCGAGTACCCAGATATAAGTATACCCCACGACGCCAAATTTCTTTGAGTCATTTCATCAAACAGGTTGTATGCATCAAGAAAACTCGAGCATTCGCAGTACATTTGTAACGCACGGTTCTGGACAGACACCGAACTAAGAGAACTCTGTCTGAAATGATCAAAAATGAAATGCCCAGCTGACAAAAACCTTAAATCAGTACATGTTTTGAGCAGACAGTCATAGGAATCAAGTGTTATGGGGACACCGGATTTGTTCATTTGTATAATGAAATTCTGTGCTTGTTGGATTTTGCCTTGTTTCGAAAGCGAAACCAAGTGAAGGTTTTCTATAAGGCCATCTTTTTGTTGTTGTTGTTGAAGAGGCAGAGATGTTTTTGGGTTATTTGATGTTAGAGAAAATTTGGTGAAATTTGCAGTTTTAAATAATGAAGATTGAGTAGTAATATTGTCAGAGGGTGGGGGAGGAATTGAAGCCATGTTTGTTTGGTCTGTGAATGTCAAAAAAGTAAAGTAACTGCTTTGTTCATTTATGGAAGAAGTTGAAGATAGCAGCTTCTTTCTTGCAGAGTTGCAGATACAAATGGGGTGCAGTCCAGTGTGGATCAGTGTAAAGTCTTAAAAAATTTACAAATAAAATGACTATTAGCTAATTAACTCGGGTTCAATTCGATCTTTTAATTAAATTTGTAAAAACAAATGTAAACGAATATATGTAATTTTTGTTATTTTATAACTTGATATGCAAATAGTGAATTGTCTAACACAATGATACATAAAATAAAAATACCTATTACGTTAATAAAAAGGCATTTCATAATATTATATAAAATAATTAAAAAAATTCTTTGTTTCAAATAAAAGATTAAAAATTTAAATAAGCATTATGCATTATGTGCGGTTGAAAGCCTAATGCTATACAAAAATGAGAGAAAAATACTTTTTTAAATATGACATCATAAATGAAATAAAAATATTTTTAAAAATTATGTGCTTTTAACACATATTAATATTTCTAAAATTACATCTAAAAAACAATCCTTCTTTGTTATATATAAAGATTTGAATTAAAAAATAAAGAAAATGTCACAAATGGTCTTTGTGGTTTATCACTTTAGTGTTTTGCCCCCTGTACTTTTTTTCGTTGCTACTGGTCCCTGAATTTTTCGTTTTCGTTGCCAGAAGCCCCTAGTACTAACTTCTGTTAATTTAAGACCGTTAGTGAGGGTATAATTGTCCATTAACATAAAAGAAACACCTTTCTTCTTCCTCCTCTTTCTTCCTTATTCCAACCACCACCATAATCACTACAACCTGGCCAAGTGAGGGTATAATTGCCCCCTGTTTTTCTTTTTCCATATCTCTCTTTCCATTTCAATTTTATAGGTACAGTATAATATACCTATCATTATATCATATATATACACATATATGCCATAAACATAACAAACACATAAACATACACACCAAGATCACATATAGACACCACTAATTCGGTATAAAAATCCGGTGTATTAAACATATGTGCTTTAACCAGTGTACAAAACCTTGGAACAGAAACATATATTCAAAATACACAAAGGCTACTATGGAGCCTACAACCAGGTCTACCACTGGGTGAGAATAGCGAGTGGGTTTACATTCGTGTCAGCAAACGGCGAGTCTAGCAAATGGATCTAGAGCAATCAATCCATTCCTCCATGGCGCGGGGTTCAAAAAGCCATCGGATCTACTAATTGGACCCACTAAACCGGGTCTACAACTGGGTCTGCATCGGATCCTACATCTCGGTATACATGCCGAATGGATTTGCTAATGGATCTAAGATAAGCAATTCAAATGATCCATCTCTAACGTTAATTCATCGCCAAAAAGGGAGAAGTTTTTCACGACGAACTCGGGTTTTCCGGCGAACAGAAAAATAAGGAAAACAGAAAGGAGGGAAAGAAGAAAAGAGAAAATATAACCTCCTGTATAGATCAAAGATACAGAAGTACACAAATATATATATATATATATATATTTATTATATGTGTAAAACAGATTGATAGATGAATTGATAGAAACAGAGAATATGGGATAAAATCATAGAATTTAAGTTAAGAAACGGATAGAAATAAATAATTTTTTGAAGGAATATGGATCATTCTATACAAATTATATATATATATATATATATAATAAAAAAAGTTTTTATCACATATAGTCCATGTGGTTACTAAAAGGACGATTATACCCTCGCGTGGCTAGCATGTGAAGGGTTTTAACGGCCATTTTTAACAGAAGTTAATGTCAGGGGCTTCTGGCAATGAAAACGAAAAAGTCAGGGACCAGTAGCAATGAAAAAAAAGGCACAGGGGGCAAAACGCTAAAGTGACAAACCATAGGGACCATTTGTGACATTTTCTCTAAAAAATAATTAAGTGCAAATTAGTAATGTTTAAATTATACATATTTAATATCTATATTTCTATATCTATGTTTATATTATATATATCTCTTATCTCTTATATAAATAAAACAATATTCTTATGACATCATTATTTTTTAAATAATACTTACTTGTCATTATTACACTTATTTATATCAATTGTTTTTTTTATTTTCTTGATTTATGACATCATCCTATTTAAAGTTTAAATCAATTTCTAGTTTTTTTTTATGATTTATTTCTTTTTATGCCTAAGTACAATGTAAATTAAAATGTAATTATCTAATTTGTTTTTTTTAAACGACTATATGTCAATTTTCAATAATAGTATCATCATTTGTTTTCGTCTTAATATTATAAATCAGCACGAGTATATTAAATATTGTAAAAGACAATTGTTATAACATCATCATTTTATAAAAATAGCTTACTGTCGTCGCAAATTCTTTTAAAGTTTAGTTTCTTAAATTATCCGCATATTATCCAGGTTAATAAGCTAATTGTATATATTCGAAATATAAAGTATACTAATTCTAGATCATGAATATGGTTGAACTATCTCACAGTTCTTAGACATTGACGTAACTTAATATTAAAAAACTTTTATTAATAAGCTCAGGTTAAACCCGGGTTAATTAGCTAGTTTTCTATTATAAAGCAAACTCATTTGTTTCACTTTACTTAATTAATAACTTGATAAGTCTAAAATACCCTTACTTATATTACTATTTTTATAACGCACCCTCTAAAATACTCACATTACTCTTAAATTAAAATTTAACCTACTCACAAAACATACGCTCCTTCACTTTCTCTATCGTTGACTCGCTACTTAATGGGGGAAATGGGTTTGCTTCATTATGAAATATAGATATATACCACCTATGGGTTTATTCGTGTATCCACACAACAATAAGGTATGCCATATTTAACAGTGGCGAATCCAGGAATTTTAAAAGATAGGGGCCTTTCCCCCTCCTAATTACCTTGTGGATCCGCCAATGATATTTAACAACAATTTTTTTAAAGATTCCACTGTATCATGTGGGTATAAGGCCGGTCCTTATAGCACTCGTTTTGTGCGTCTCTCGAGCGTCTGACGCAGCCAACGAGTCAGACGCTAGTAGCACGACTGCGTCTAAGCTGGCGTCGGGGAGCTTGCGTCCGAAATCAAACGCACGTCTGGTGGTGCGTGTGGGGTCCGACCAACGGATCTTTTGCCGAATAAAAAAAAACATTTTTTTTCAAATTTTTTTAAAACTAACGGCTACTTTTGATGATTTTTGTTTTTTTATAAAATTTTTTCCTTCTCCTATATATACCTCTATCATACAACCATTTTACATCACACTATCAAACATACATAATTTACTCATTTTCAAAGCATTTCATTCACAAAAAAATGTCTGATTCATCAGCTTCCTCCTCTTTTAGCTCTGATTACGAAGCAACCGAATACGAATCAATCAATCGAGCTGTTTCACAGATGAATGCAGTTTTCAATCCTGAGGCAATAACTGCTTGTCTTAACGTTATCTTTGACGAAGAAGAAAACGAGGGCCAAGCAGCTTCAAGTTCTTCAGCACCCAAGTTGACTAGAAGGGTGATCAATCGAGATCACCTTGGTGCTGCAAAACTTTTATACAATCATTACTTTGCGCTTAACTGCACCTACCCACCCGACATGTTCCGTAGAAGGTTTAGAATGCGAAAGGAAATGTTTCTCCGCATAGCGCGAGATATACACTCCTTTAACAGCGTTCAACCGCTACCGAAACATTTTCAATTTTTCCACAAAGCACCGACAGATGCTTCTGGTCATCCTGATTTTAACATTTTCCAGAAATGTACCTCAGCAATACGCCAGTTAGCGTATAGCTATAAGGCTGATGCTTTGGACGAGTACTTGCAAATGGCGCAAGATACTGCGTACCAGTGTTTAGATGCTTTTTGCAAGTGTGTCATACACTTGTATCAAGAAGAGTACTTGAGAAGGCCAACAGAAGTAGATATCCAATGGATAACTGCTAAACATGAGCAGGTTCATGGTTTTCCGGGTATGCTTGGTAGCATAGATTGTATGCATTGGGGGTGGAGGAACTGTCCGGTGGCATGGCAAGGGCAGTACACTCGAGGCGACAAGGGTCATCCCACAATCATGCTTGAAGCGGTTGCTTCATATGATTTGTGAATCTGGCATGCTTACTTTGGCCCTGCTGGTTCGAACAACGACATCAACGTCCTCAACGAGTCAGATTTGTTCGACGATTTACTTCAGGACAGGGCTCCTAAAGTAGAGTTTACGGTGAATGGCCGCCACTTTGGAAAGGGATATTACTTAGCTGATGGTATATATCCTGAATGGGCCACCCTTGTCAAGTCTTTCAAGTGCCCGATGGAGCCGAAAACCACCAAGTTCAAGAGATACCAAGAAGCTGCAAGGAAGGATGTCGAGCGAGCGTTCGGGGTTCTTCAAGGTTGTTTCCAGATTGTTGAGCAACAAGCCCGGGCCTACAGTGTAAACAAGATAAAACGTATCATGTTATGTTGTGTGATTCTACACAACATGATCGTTGAAGATAACGGGCGCGCAATCACAGCGTTTGAAGAAGAGTTAATAACTAATACTGTCCTCCCAATTCGCACATGGAATGAAAGGTGTTCAACACAACTTCGTATGTACGGGGAGTTATGCGATAGACAGACTCATCATGAACTCCGCAATGCTCTGATTGAACATGTTTGGAATCTCCCGGAACGCGGCCGTCAACGTTAATTCGTAGTACTTTATTTTACGCAATTTATGTTTTTTAGTTTAATTTTTAAGTTTTAAAATAAATGTAATTTGTTTTATGTTTTTTTTTTGAAATATTGTAATGTGCTTTTTAATAATAAAATGTGTTTTAATTTTAATAAAATGGATTTGTTTAGTTTTGTGAAAAATGAAAATGAAATAATATAATAATGGATGAATAGTGTTAGAAGTGGGTTAGAAATGAGGGTTATAAGTAGGGGTGTGTCTAGAGGAGAGAGAAACTGATTAATAGTGTTAGACGTGGGTTAGACGCCGTTCCTTATAAAGAGTGGCTAATGCTGGTTGAGATTGTTTGTCACCATCTCCATTTCATCAACAATATAAGATACGAGTATTTAATTGAAGTGGCCTACATCTAGTGTGTTACCACCTAAACAATAAAAAAATGCGTTCATCATTAATGGAGAACAAAGTGTGACTGTGTACTATATATCTCTATCCAATCTTTGAATTTTGAGAGATATGAAAACTGTTGGCAAAGTAGATCTGCTCATTGCTTTATGAATTTCGCTTTTTGCTCATCTCAATAATGGCGTTAATTGGATGAAACGTTTATAAATAGAGAAGAAAAAAGAACGATGGAGGTGTGCCTTGAAAGACTCGTATGATCTCCAAAATCTGAGTGGTTTTATGTGACAGAATACAGTGTTGGTGTGTAACATTAGTGTATCTTTGTTTTATAAATTTAAAACTTAGGTGATTTTTACGAGCAACACAATTACTAATTATGCATTGAAAAATTACATAATCAGATACATTAGTCATTTTTAAAAATAATTTGTTAATTAAGTTGTTGACTAAGAGAAGTAAAAAAAATCATTCCCATATCAAAATTTGAAAGTATTTAAAAATTTTTTATAAGGGTATATAGATTTGCAACATTTTTCATGTTTGTTTCCTATTGTATTTGTTGTTATTTATCGGTAGTTTTTTGTAAGATTGTTTTTCTTACTTCGGTGCTTTTAAATAGTTTGGTAAATTTTTTTTTTGCCATTTCTAACTCAAAATCATGGCGTGTCTTTGGACATAAGGTCATTTCCAATGTTAATTACAATATGTCTAAGCATTTTGGTCACCTCAGCGCATCAGCAGACTGTTTTAAAACACTGAATCAACATACTGAAATTATTTTGTCTGCAACCTAACACACTGGAATTCAATTTACCTATGTCACATCATCATCCATATTAAATTAAAAACACCTAATGTTATTTAAGAAAAAAGTGTTTACATTTAATAAAATACACACTCGCATATATAAATGTTGCTATCAAATTCATTCTGACCACAGATAATATACTACTAGAGTTAAACTTTGACTCAATATACACAAAAAGAAAAATATAAAGAATAAAGAAATTATTAAACCTTGAGGGTGCACTAATATTGAACGCTTTTAATATGTATGTGGGCATTTTGTTTAAACAAACCGAGTGACATTTTGAACCTACAATATTTTGAGGACGCCGGCGTGCACATCAACATGGTTATTCCATTGGGGATACCTATAGGCATGAACATGAGGTATTATATCAGATAGTTTTCAATAATGTGTGTTTTAATAATCAAGTGAAACATTTAAATTCATGTTTTACTAATGTGAATCTTTTAAGGCCTCTGCTTATAGATCGTCCACGCGAGCGTCTTCATGGCTTGGGACGCAGGACGTTGTTGGCATGGAGAGTCCTAGCCTTGCGTCTTCGAGCGGGAGTCCTCCCAGAGACTATGAAGGACACGTGAGAGTGGGTAGCGTGTGGGGTAGGGGCTGTATAAATTATTATTTATTATCATTATTATTATTATTATTATTATGGTAATAGAAAACTATAGAGATAGAAAATTGTATGTATAGAACTATAGAAGTTGCAGTGTTTGGAACTTGGAACTTTGGATGGCAATGAAAGAGATAGAGATGACTAGATTCATATTTTTTTATTTATCAAACAAATTTATAATTTAGACCCTACATTATTTGATATTTATAAAAATGGTATATTAGTTTGACATTTTAGAAAATATACTCGGGTATGTTAACAATGAAATGATATTTAAAATGGTATTTTTAATTATGTGTGGTATTTTATTGTTAAATAATGTAATGTGTTTGTTTAATAATAAAATGTGTTTTTGTTAATAAAAAAAAATATAAAAGAATTGATGATGTGGCGAAAAAGTTCTAAAGAAGTTTGTCTTATAGGCAGGGAGAATCCTGAAGGGAGTCCTGCTGACATGACAGTCAGGACTCTCCAGGACTCCATTCCTTATAAAAAAAGACCTAATTAGATGAAGATCATATTTACCCAAGCCACATAAAACATCTTAGCTTTAGAAACCGGCCACGATCTAAAACATTCCAATTATAGCAAACCCCAAGTAGAAGATTACAAGACGGAAAAGGTTAAAAACCGACTATTGTTTTTTTTGACTTGTATCACCCCATGATCCCAAACTCTTTTTTCAAGCAAAAATCCGTAAAACAGTGGTTTTGAGCCAAAACACGTGGCATAACTTAATTGGCTATTTTTTCTTTCCTATATTTTTATTAAATAAAACTTTATAATTATTATTCGGTTAATGAAACGAAAAAAAGAATAATAATAATTAAAAATAGTTAGAAAGAAGAAACAGCGATCACAGATCGAAAACCCACCCACCAAAATCAAACAAACAGGATTTTAGAGATAAACAACTACTACTTCTACTACCAGTATTATTTTTTATTTTATATTATTTTTATTTGATTGAATTTTGATAAATAACATTTTAGATATTTGTGATCTGAAGAAGATCGGTGGGTGGGGGATTTGATTTTATAAAATAATAATATCAAATATCAAATAGAAGAAGAAGAAAGAAGAAGAAAAAAAAATGGTGAATTCAATGGTGGAAAGAGCAACAAGCAGTATGTTAATTGGGCCTGATTGGGCCATGAATACTGAGATCTGCGATATCTGCAACCACGATCCTGCGTCAGTATCCCTTCCTTTATTCTTTTTATCTCCAATTTGTTTTATTAATTATTAGTGTTATGATTATGAATTTATTCCAGTTAGTTGTTTAGTGAATTGAAATTGGGAACTTATATATGTTTTGCTTACTTTATTTATCTGGACTTCTAGATTGTTCTCATCCCTGCCTCTCACTTATATTTGAGGCGGTTTCCGTCGGCCCGGCCGACATTGTTTTGTTATCGACTGGTATAAATGTGATTGATAGTATTTTGTATAGTCATTAGTGCAATCGTCTCCACACAGCTTAATACCTTCACGTTTCTCGTCAACTAGAATTTACATTTTAATGAACTTGGATTACGGTAGGGGAAGAAGGAAAATAAAAGCCTGATACATATGCAAGGGCGTTAACCAATAGAATAGTTTGTAGCTTGCGTGCAACTTAGTCTATGGTTTTTCAATATCCCAATCGATTCTCTTCTTTATCAATCGTAAGTATACAATGTATCATAATCAGATGAAAATCTAACTATATCAAAGCTGACTTATGGATGTCCCAGTTCACGGTGTTTGTTTATTATGAAAGTACATTTAGGAAATCCGTGGCTTGAATGGTAGTCCTTATGAGTTCACAATGGGACCTTTTGGATATTTTTGTTTCCGACATATAGACTGTAGAGCGCAACTAGGTGGTCCTTGCTTTGAATAGTAGCTCTTTAGGAATTATGGATTTTGGGGAATATTATAGCACATTGGTTCTCATGAAGCAGCCAATGGAATAGGGAACATAAATGGTTCGCTAAATATAACTATCAACATATCTGCTAACCCGAAGCCTTCCATTTGGCTTCTGTAATTGGATGTGTTGAAAGCCAACCTAGTTAGCATAGTATCATCTGCTTCGGTACAGTTCCTAAACTCATTCACGCTTTGATGGATCCTTGGAGCTGTTTAGAAACATTAAACTCACAATGAAATCATCTTGTTTATAAAGTAGTAGCCCAGCTTATAATGCTGTTTTTTAGTTTGCCTTAGGTATGTGCATAATAAGTGAGACAAAAACCCTGAATCACTGGCACTCTTGTCCCTAACCTCTTGTCCCTAATCTATTCTAGTATTCTCTTCCTGTTTTAGAGGCAATTGCCCAATATCGGTTCTTTATTTCTGCAAAAAATTGTCTTAGATTCTGAGATAGTCTCATGTCCAAAATGGTTCATACTGAAATCGTGTTCCCAGCCATAAGCTTTTGATTTCTTTTTGTTTACATGTCTTATTGAACTTCTGTGATATGTCATGCTAATATGCTATAGTACTGAACATAAGAAGAATACCTACGTAGGTACATGCCTACATGGTCTTTATCCTGGTCTCCACTTCCATGTGTTGATATATATATGGCTTCTTCACTTTTTCTTTTTCCGATTCCATTTTCACCATGTTACTTGCTTTGAAAAATGTACTGAATGCATCCAATGGATGAGGAGATTCTGCAAGATTTTCTACTTCTCTTTGGCACAAAGACTCATGTAGTCCCCCCCTTGATGCATATTCCTCTTTTCTTTGCGCCACTGTACTTCTAAGTACCATCCCTGCTGGCATATGAAGAATCATTATCCAGCTCTCTCTTTCTCTATCTGCTTCTCTATCTTTGCTAGCAATAATTCTAGCTTGCCTTTCTATGTAATATTCTCTTTTGGTGCTCGTGATTGTGGAGGACAGGCTCTAACCATGTTAGGATCTACTATCTTGCTTGTTTATGTTTGACCATGTCTTACCAACTGCTGCTATTCCATGCTGGAATTTTTCCCAGTATTAACTTGCTGACAGCCTGACATCGTAAGGTTACCATGCTCATGCACTTGCTCCCTTGGCAGCTCTATGGTGTTTGATATCTTGGCCAGCTGCCTGACAAGTATCACATCTTGGAGGTCAAATTATCATCTTGTGTTCTGGAACCCGAAAAATCCTCTACATTGATTTATGTTGATGTCAACCTCAGGTAAAATCATTTTCTGGCCAACACATAATCCACAAGATTGCTTTCGGTCTACTTTGCCCTTTGTTGATATAGCGAATGTTGGGCATGGTATTGAATTTCACTCTCTATCCAACAGATTGGGTTCCAGACACCACAATATTATATGTGACTGAGCTTCGGCTTGAGGTATATCAGAATTTTTCTGCACTACGCCTATTATCCTCCTTATATCAGCCTTCAGCACTTCATTTTCATTATAATTAAGTGACTGTTGAACCTTGTGTCTACCATAACTGTATGAGTAGTTTCATTTAGAAATCTACTTACCCCTGTGTTGGTGCCAGGCTGTAGCTCATGAAAGTAAATGTTTTTGCTGGTATGTTTGTCTTGGGCAGCATCTTACATTCATTGGCTTTGTTTCTGACCTTGGCTGTCTTCTAGAAGCATGAAGCATCATAATCTTCACCATTCGGAGTTTGTCATTGCATGATATTTGAGAAATGGGAATGGTTGATGTGGAAGGTGGATCCTTGGGGGACTACATATAACTTTTGCTGAATGTCAGGCAAGAGTAAGCGAGTTACGGTCACCTTTTAGTTTTAAGCGAAGAGGGTGGCTGTTATTGTCTCCATGAGTTTATAAATATTTGATTCACCTCTTGTGTGGAGGTTTAGCCAGATTGATGTACTATGCTCCCGTATCTCCATCTTAATATTCATAACGTGGGCTAATACTGCGATTCCACATATATACCTATGCTTTTTAAATTCTAAATAATAATCACAATTAATAAGACAAATGTATATATATACATACACATCTATGTGCTCTTTCTGGCTGATATATTTGTCGCTGCTAGTCACTCTCTTAATTTTTGATAGCATCTGTGTAGTCAATTTCGGTGGTATACCGGTAGTATTTCGGTTTTTGGTCCTCCACTGGTATACCGGTATAGATTTTTGTCCAAAATTTCGGTACCGAGATTTTTGGTGAAATTTACCGAAATCTCACCGAAATTGGTCAAATTTCGATGGTATACCAGTTTTTCAGATTTTTTATATTTTATATTTAATTATTTTTGTCCAAACTAACCAACAACATAAGAAACACTCAATTTTTCAAGTATTAACACTAATCTATCAAATATCGACACTTTTAAGCTTGACTTTGATATTTAGATTGAGTATTAACTTATATAATTGCAATCTTTTTGGTATATATATAATTGTATATAATATTTTTCATAATATTAAGATTACCGAAATGCCACTGAAATACCACTGAAATAACCGATATTTCAAATACCAGTCCTTGATCGATACACCGAAGTTTTGGTCCTTAACTACTTAGGATAGCATGTCCTGCGAATATGACTCTTTCTTTTGGTTGATCATGTTTAGTGCCAAAAAACCCCAGATAGATACATATATCAAATACATGACTTCTTCGAAAAACTTTATACAGGAATATGTTAGGATTTCTATAATTTCTTTGTGGATGAGTTCTATGTTTATGAGGTGGTTTGTCAATTGTCAAGAATTCTTTTGTGGGTTATACATAAATTGCCTTGTGCTTTCCAAACTTCTCAGTAGCTTGCATAACTTGCATGAAGTGAAGGGATGTACACTAAGTAGTTAGTTACTAAAATAGCGGTATAACGGTCAAGGTTCGATATATGATATATCTATACTATATTATAAAGGAGATCTTCCCTGTTTACATTTTAAGTTTCAACATTTACATTCCCAAAATGCCCATATTTCAATTCTATATTTACCTAACACCCTTTCTCTCTCCTCAAATCTCAACCAATCATTTTTTTTTCTCTCCTCCATAAATCATTTCTTCCTCCAATTCATTCAAAATCTTTTATCTCAAAAATCGTACATTGATAAATTATAAAAATTATATGGGTGTTCTTAAAATTTCATGCTCTTTCATTAGAGATGTCATTCGATATATTTTCAACGAATTTTTAAATCCGAGGGCGGAGCCCGTACGGCTAAGGTATTTGGCTATCACACTCTATGACCTATCACCCCCGTCATCTCACCGCCGCAATGCGCGGGTACTTGCTCTCGTCAGTTATAGCGGTGATATAGCAGTGGTATAGCGGTACTAAAAATATTATGCAATATCTATATATTTAATATTTAATACTTAATACTTAATATATTTAATAAAAATATCACAAGTCTTTCAAAATGTCAATTTTTGATGGGTTTAATAGAAGTCCAAGGGGTGTTATGTAGTTAACTATCACGATTTCTGTGATGCTTCTGATCCTATCTTCATCTTTCCCATCTAGACTTTCTTCTACTACCTCTAAATCTATGAAATCTTTATTTTCCAAATCAATTATGCTATTGTAAACCTTTTTTAAGTCTTAAAATCTATTACTATGAACAAAACCTTGAATAGCAGTGATATCACCGCTATTTAGAAATCAAAATATCGGAGTGATAGCGGTAAATAGCGCCGATAATAGCGGAACTGCTATTTTGACCGCTATTTTTCCTTATATAGCGCTGCTATTAACTACATAGGATGTGCATAAGAATGAAAGCATGTTAATCCATGTGGTATTAACATTAATGGAATTGTTGATATAGAATAAAATCATTTTTGTTTTTGGACTCTCTATATGGCTGTTAATCCATGTGGTATTAACATTAATGGAATTGTTTATTCAGGCAAGCCAAGGATGTTGTGAAAGGCATAAAAAAACGTCTTGGAAGCAAGAATCCAAAAGCTCAGCTTCTTGCGTTAACTGTAAGCACAAAAACTACTTTGTTTATCTGTGTAGAATTTTTACCAGTCACAATTAGATAGACTCAATCTCTAGTTATTCTTGAGCATTACTAGTTTGTTGCTTTCGAAGTTTGTAATTACACCTTGTTGAGTTATCCTACCTAATTACTTGTATACCCTTTTTCCTTTCATGTTATATCTTCCATGTGATACTAATATAAATTCTAATTATCTTGTATATTAAAACAACTATTATAAACAACTATATGATTTCATGTCCACTAACTATAAATTCTTTTTGAACAAAGAATAACATTAATAATTTCAATTTATGTAATTTATCTTCTTTAAAAACACAAATTAAGGAGAATTTTATGGTTCCAAAGAATAACATTAATAATTCGATTTTTCCCCCATTAAGTATGTACACTCATGAAATTGAGTATGTCAAATCTTAAGAGTTAAAATATACCATCCTACGCAAGTGTGGCACCAATCCTAATATGTTTTTCATAATTTAGAGGTCTTACCATATATTAAACATGTCACTGGATCTGCAGAAGGGGGAGGGTGAATGATGCTCAAACCTGTCTATGACGAAGAAAGGGGTTGCCTTCACTTTCTTCTCTCACTATGTCCGTTTTTCTTTTTTTTTTTTTTTTGAATTTGGTCATCGTTGTTTTCAGATGTCCGCTGTATAATAAGTTTCAAAAGCTTGATTTATAGATGCCAAACTTTCTTGGTTTCCGCCCGAAGTTTATAAGATGATTGAAATATGAACAGTGTTGTTTACTTTCCATGTTATTAGAGAAATATAATTATAATTATCTTGATTTTTAGATAGTTTTAATTTTGGTTATATAATGAAATTTATAGTTTGAGATAACCTTGGGTCAACAATTAGCAATCGTGATTGGCTTTCAATTGTATATTTTTATTTGCAAGCTTTTATTATCAATCAATAGAATGGCATTATATTCTATTTATTCTTTAGTTTACAAGAATAATCAATAGAATGGCATTATATTCTATTTATTTTTTCGTTTACAAGAAGAGTTCTTCTTATCTGCTTTTGTTTTATCTGTTTGTGGGACTTGATGTGTAAGAATCTGATCGGAACTACACCAACTTCCTTTCAAAGTTGTTTACCCAGTAGTCAGTACTGCTTTTTAGAGCAGTATCTGTTTTCAGTGTATTCTCATAAAAAATTTCAATTTTCTATTGTGTTTAAGCTTTTGGAAACAATTATGAAGAACTGCGGAGATTTTGTCCATATGCATGTAGCTGAGCGAGATCTGCTTCATGAGATGGTGAAAATAGTTAAGAAAAAGGTTAGGGCTTGCTTAAGTATCATGTTTTGTTTACATCCATCGGTATTTTGTAACATGACATGATCTTCTTAGTTGCAGCCTGATTTTCATGTAAAAGAGAAGATCTTAATTCTAATAGATACTTGGCAAGAAGCTTTTGGAGGGGCAAGAGCAAGGTATCCTCAGTATTACGCAGCATACCATGAGTTATTGGTAAGTGCTCTGAGAAAAAATATGGCATATATGTTCAGTATCTTTTGGAACACTCTACTTTGGCTTCTAAGATTGGACTTGATTACCTTTTTCAGCGTCTAGGGGCAGTATTTCCTCAGAAGTCTGACAGACCAGCACCTGTCTTGACAAACCCACAAACACAGACCAGGTCATCATATGGAAATAATCCAGAAAATGGGAATGCAGCAGCTGAGTCGTCTGCGGACGCTGAGTTTCCATCTTTAAGGTATTTTATAAAGTCCTTTTCTGGCTTTTTTTTTCCTGCAGATGTTTCAAGATGACTGTTATTAGCTGTTCATTGATATTCTGATTGTTTGTTAATATTTGCTTGCTTGAGTATCAGTACCTGATAGTCTGATACTGTATACTGAGTAGCTGTGAATTTGCACTAGATGTGAAGTTATATGATAATGTTGCTAAATACGTGTGAAGTTATATGATAATGTTGCTAAATACGCCTATGTGTATATAGGAAATTTCAGTAATGTCCGTAAGCACATGCCCAACCAGTAATCTATGAATGGGTAATCCTGTTATAGTGTATGCCATGTATCAAGACAAGCAGTGTCTCTGTTAGAAGCATTATGTTTGAATTATATTAACGTGTTAGCTTTCTCTCCTTGTTGCTTTAATCATCATCTACAATTCTACAGTACACTTCAAAGTCTTTTTCTCTCCATATACATTTTTTTTGAATTGTAGAAACAGTTTCTGTAAGCGACGTGGGAGTTGGACCAGCAAAAGTTCTTGGGGAATGTCTACATTTTTTTTCTTCCTTATATGTTTTTCACGCATTCCAAAGCTTAAATAAATATAAAAAATCAGAAGAATCAAAAAAGTAAAGTATAGACTCTTGAAGTATAGATATCTTCAGAAAGACTCATTTGCATATATTTTACAATCATATATCTTCAAATATATCTTTATAGTGTTGTCTAAAAGGTATATGGAGTCGCCAAGGGGAGTTGTCACTGTATGTTTGTGACAAATATTTCTTTTAGTCTTTTGATGTAACGGAACATCACCTTGATCTGTCACCATTTGATATGTGTGTCTGAAATGAGAAATTGACAACTATGCATCTCTTTTTCAATGGTTTCTGCACCATCTTATACATAGTTGTCTTCATTCTTGTAGTTTGTTGATCAATTTCTTTATTCTGTGTCTGTTAAAAATTTTTCCTTTTAGCTTGACCGAGCTCCAGAATGCACGTGGTATCATGGATGTCCTTGCAGAAATGTTGAGTGCAATAGATCCAGAAAAGAATGAGGTAAAGTGCATAACTGAAATTGTGATGTAATTATTATTTTGTTTTGGTGTATCTATTGTTGTGGCTTATCTTGTAGCTAAATCATGAAGAGCTACATGGTTACTATATCCATTTTTTTTAATAATCACTAAACGTTGTTATTCATGCATTTTTGTGATACTTATGTATAATAACTGAGCCTCCATTTGTGTATTGGGTTCAGGGGCTCAGGCAAGAGGTCATCGTAGACTTGGTGGACCAGTGTCGTACCTACAAACAAAGAGTGGTACACCTTGTGAACTCAACTTCGTAAGGCCTTTTATACAACTTTTCTCACCACATTTTGCATCAACATGAGCTTCTCCTAACTTTCATAAATGCTTGTGTCATTTATTTTTGTTTTATTTTTATCATCGTTTGTTCCAAGCTATATTTATGGCCACTGATGACTTCTCTCATTGCATCATGCTTCAACATCTTGCCATGGAAACTTAGAAGTCATATAGAACGACATATGATGCTAGAGTGTTGATCTTTTCATTTTTGTGGTGTTTACTTTAAAATCTATCTGTGCAGTTAATGAATGGAACAGTTTGACTTTTTGTGGATACACTTACATTCTAGTTTTTAACTGTGACAGGGACGAATCACTATTATGTCAGGGTTTAGCTTTGAATGATGACCTGCAGCGGGTTCTATCTAAGCATGAATCACTTGTTTCTGGAACTCCTGTTCCATCAGAAAGTTCAAAGCCTGAAACCAGTAAAGCATTGGTACCTGTTGATTCTCCTCTTATTGATACAGGAGACACCACACAACCTACACCAAGGTAATCAACTATTTATGTTCTTCCCTTTCAAAAAGTATCATTTTGGCCTACATGCAAATGTTTCATCATCGAAATTGGAGCAGGCGAAAAGCTGTGTCTTTTTCTTTCCTTTTTTTATAGGTTAGTTATAATAGTATGTTGTTAGTGGGCTATAACATTGCTGCTTAAGTATATATGATCTCCATTGTATGCAGGTCTACCCCTGACAGTGGTGGTGTTGCAGACTTACTTGCTATAACTCCAGTTACAACAAATGACCCCTCAGCAGAAACTCCAGCAAAAGTCAGCCCCAAGTTTGACCTTTTGAGTGGTGATGACTTCAGCTCACCAACACCTGAAAATTCCCTAGCTATTGTACCAATGGGTGAACCTGAGTCTACTACTTCTGTATCTCAGAACAATGCCTTGGCCCTTGTTGATATGCTTTCACAAAATAGTATGCCAAGTGTTCCGGCTGGACAAGCATTTTCTTCACCTCAATTTCAACAGCCCCAAAATTTTCCATCTAATCAATCTCCACTATATACAAATGGTAATACCCCAAACACTGTGCCACCAGCCCAATATGAGCATCAAACACCATTTAACCAAGGAGCTACTTCATCATGGAATGGGCATGTATCTCAACAGCCGTCATTGCAGGATCCACCTCAACCATCTTATGGTAAGTAAAAACTATGTATTGTGGATTCATCGTCCCATGTCAATAAAATTACATCAGATATTGCTTACTTTTGGCGTAAATGTCTTTGCTACGGAGATAAATAGGGGGTGATGAGGTAACCAACTATGAAAGGTTCAGTCAGGAAGGGAATCAGGACAATATCATAAACAATTATCGCATCGGTTATATATGCGAAAACAGTTAGCTGATACCAAAGTTAGAAATAGAATTTAAGAGGTTGTGGAACACATGATTATGCCATGAGTGACTTCTAAGACAACCCCTATTCATTCTAGCTAATCTTTTTAGTTTAACTGATTGACTCATTATGAATTAAAATAAAATCCAAATTTACCACCTTCTATAGTAAATTGGATGAAGTTGCTTCATATAGCTCCAAGTATTAAGCTCTTTGAGTGCTATAATAGGTGCTCCGACAAGCGATGGACTACCACCGCCACCCTGGGAATCTCAGACAACAGATGATAATCCATCAGGAGGTCCTCAATACTCACAGCAGCAAGGGCTACAACCCAACGATCAGGGACTGAACATGTACATGCAGCAGCCAATTACTAACAACCATCTTCCGGCATTGAACAGCCAGGCTGTCTACCCTCAACAACAATTTCAAGGACAACAAATGATGGGTATGATTCCGCAGCAACAAATTCAACCTCAAATGTATCCTCAACAGATGGCTCAGCAAATAGCTCAGCAAATGTACCCTAATCATATGCCACAGCCCTACGGCTATGTCAACAATTACGGATACGGTTATGGATATGGCCCGCAGCAAAATGCTCAGTTTGTTGATCAAAGAATGTCTGGGTTATCTCTCAACACTGGTACAGTTTACACAGGTCCGTCTATGGCTAATGCATCGTATGTACATGTGCCATCCGGAAAGCCTATGAAGGCAGAAGACAAACTTTTTGGAGACTTGGTTGATTTCTCCAAAGTTAAGTCAAACAAAAGCTGATAATAGTATGTTACCGTATGATTTATCGCCCTATATACTTGCTTTTTTTTTTTTTTTTTTTTTCTTTTTTATAAAAATCCTTTTTAATCTTTGATTAACATTTTTAGTTTATATTCTTGTTTCCAGGCTTTATATTTGTTTCCAAATTTTATTTTCCTTGGATTTATGTACATTACATGTTTGAGGGGAGAACATATGCGAGCTGAAAACACCGCTTTCCAATAAGGTCTATATTTGTTTTGTGCTGGTTTTCATATTGTTTCATCTGTCTGGAATTTCTGTATAAAACATTTGACTTCATTCTTATAACCGAACCTTCTAGTTCAGTTTCATACTTATTGTTTGTTAATACTATCCGTTTTCTCTTGGTCTCGATGTCTTAACAAGAGATGCCATTTTTGTAGTTCCCGAGCAATAGAGTTATAAACACAAATATTTTCACACACGCTTTGCATGCTGCTAGATCTGCTGTAAACTCGTTTAGAACTCAAAAAATCTAGTGAATTTTGATATTTGAATATGAATTTTTGACTTCACCTTCTTCTATTGGTAGACTGGTATCTATTTTATCTTTGTTGGGTCACTATACAGTCTTATGGTACATGGTGCTACATATTATACATGTTAGATACCAGGTAACTTGGAACTTAAATTCGGTGGACTTTTTGTAGACCAACAAATGTATTAGGTTTGTTGTGTTTATTTTTATAGACATCAATAGATTGGATGTTCTTCTATAAACATCTTAGGACTTACATCTTTGTTTCTTTATGCCTTGGTTTTTTTCTCTATAATAGAGATGCAAGGTTCACTCGCAAGTTGTAAATATACACATGGGAATTTGATATATTCGCAAGGGATATATAGACTGATGATGTAATTGAGGCAGCCTAAAGACAACTTGAAAAGAAAAGGATCAGCTTATTAGTGATATTAACAAAATTATACAATCAACTATAAGATGAGGGTGAGTATCTACAAACAAGAGCTTGTGTATAAACAAGACCAGACTGACAAAAATAACCATTGTTTGGACTACAATGCCTATGTGCCGAACATATACATTCCCCTTCCAATGCACATCCATTGTAATCCTCTCCTCCTTGACTTCCAAACAACAACTCATTGGACCACTCACTTGAAAATATGTTTTGTGGATCCATTTTCAGCTTAGCTGCCATAAACTTATTGAAGTATTTGTACTTTTTCTCAACTTTTGTAAATGCAACTTTCCTATTTTTAGCCCAATGTGGCCTTGCTTCATACTTCAAGAATGCCATTTGCTCCATTTCTTCCATCAAATCTTGGTTTAGCCTAGGTGTCATTGCAGAGTCGGCTCGATAGTAGTTGAAGTCAATCACAACTGAATCCACAGGTTGGCCTAGGTATGCAGTGGATGCCTTGATGAAACGTATTAAAATTCCGTTGTATATGTCAATACCACAAAAGTTGTCTGGATTTAAGTCCCTTAACTTCTTGACATCACGGATGAAGTTCGCGAATTTTTCTGCTGGGAAAATGGCAGTGCTTTCATAGAAAACTAATCCGTTAATACGTGGATCCCAAGCACATGCGTTTAAAATGTCTCTTGTTGATGAGTATAAGCATGAGCCAGAGGTTTGCATTTTGCCTTGGCGGCCTATTACCGGGTATCCTGTGAAGATCAGGTTATTTTTCAACCCATTCGCTATTAGTTTCTTGTAGCCTATGAATGAACTTGCCATTGCACACTTTCCCTTAACATTTCTCTTATTTTCCAATGCTTTCTCTGCTCATGGAATGGTATATATCATTAGGTTCTTATTTGAACTTTGGTAGTACAGTATAGAGAAAAGAGGAAGACATTTGAACATACCGGTTGCTCTTGTAGTTTTAGAGACAGCAATGAGATTAGACTGGAATCCAAGGAAGTCGTTGGTACCATCCCCTTTTGTTGTTAAGGGAACCCGATCATCATTCCTATAAACAGCCGTGTGTTTGGAGGGATACCACGTAATGTCCCCAAACTCATGAGTTTTGGCATGACTCATAAACCTATCCTCCAAGCCAACGTCGTCGGTAAAATTCAAGGTTATGCTTCTTTTGAACCCTTTCTCCAAACTTAGTGTTACCTATATGTACTTTTCATATATGTTAGAAATTCTTTTGCAAATACCTATTTGAAAACTAGCCATAATAATTGATAGAGTTAATTACAAAAATCGTCTCTGTGGTTTGTCAAAAATTGCAGGTTTTGTGGATCACATACCTTGGAAATGATACCTAAAGTACCTAATGATACTTTGGCTGCATCAAACAACTCATTATTTGTAGCATCCAAATGAAGAATCTTGGCAAAACCTTCATTTTGTAAACCAGGAACAATTATATCAATGTTAACCACATGATCATGAACTGCACCTCCATTACCTTTCCAAGAACTCCCATGAGCACCACTACTAATTAACCCGCCGACACTAACACCTTCCCAATAAGGTGCAGCTACAAGGCTCAATCCTACATCTTCTACTTTATTTATCAAATCCCGAAGACCAACTCCTGAATCCACAGTCACAGTGAGTCCATCAACATTGACATCAATTTTTGAGTTGAATTTCTCAGTACTAACTAGAACCGATGAGTTTCCAATGGCTGGACAAGCAAACTTTGGTATGGTATGTGAGAATTTGGAGACTACTTTGAGTTTATGTTTGTTTTTTGTCGCGTCTGCAACGATTGAAAGAAGTTGGTCTTGTGTTGTTGGGTAAATGACTCTCGAAGCGTAACAATCTTTTCTATCGCCCCATATACCGTACGAGTTGTGGAGGGTGCAGCTTGAGGTTCTGGTATTGCACTGGATAGGTGGTGGTGGCGGCATGGCATGGCTGATCATGATTGTTATTGAAGTCCATGAAGTAATTAGGAACAAAAACAAAGCAATTTTCGGGTTAGCCATGTATATTTTCTAAAGGGAGGATATATGAATACTTGATGTGTTTATTTACTATTACAATCTATATATGTTTAGTGATTGATGCTTTTAAAAAGAAAGACAAAGAATGGAAGTTTGGACAAACGAATTTGTTAATAACATTTAGTAATACAATTAAAAAGTTCTTCGTTTTGTCCTTTGTGTTCCGTTTCTTGTTTTTTAACAAAAATTGAACCACATGAATCAGAATGATTTATGATTTCTAACAAGCATGTAGGTACTTATCTAATGTGGTGAGATAGAGCATTTCGACGTCGCCAACCTTTGGTGGTAGGAATGGTTTGTATTTCTTGTAGTCTAATGCAATTCAAAATACGTCATTTTGCTGACACATCAACTTCGTTCCATTACTTGTAACTTTATTACCAAAATCCTTTATTTAAGATTTATTTGTTTAAATAACTAGCATTAGCTCATTTGGTAAGCTAGACGGATGCCCGCTGATGCGGCGGTGATGGTGGTAGCAACGAAGGTGTGGCGACAGCGATGTGCGGCGGTGACAATGGTGGTGGTGTGGTGGCGGCGATGTGCTCGGGTACATGTCTAATTAATATTAACGAGTATGGTACCCGCACGTTGCGGCGGATACCATGGACAGGGTTTCTCATGTCACGATTATCTTGTTTTTGACTCTTTATTTTTGGTCAGTTTGTGTATTACTTCTTTGATTGTTTGCCAAAGAAAGAGGAACATGTTTGCCAAAGAAAGATAGTTGTAAAATATGGAAGAACATGGGTAGAGAATAATAAGTGTGTAGCGGCAAATAAGTAAATTTGTATGTTTAAAATATTTTAAATTTTTAACACCACCCAATCATTTTTTTTCATAGGGGAGTACAGATGAATGGATAGATAGAATACTATATGTAGAAATGCCGTTAAAAAAAAAAACTAAATGTAGAAATGGTATGCAGCACTGCGGCAGGCGGGTGCCATACTGGACTACTGCCTACTGGTTAGTGGTTACAAAGATAAAGACTCAATCGGGTTTGGGCCACTCTTTAACCAAAGTTTAAATCGAATAAGGCAGATCGGGCTGGTTAGAATCAGGCCTGGGCTTTGTCTGAATTTTTCTCCTTTAGATTTATAAATTCTTTTACCCTGTAAACATGTGTCACATTAGAAAAAAAAATCTATGTTATTGGTACAAGTGAACAACTATAATTTAAAAATGTAAAAATCTTATCTTATATATAAATAAAAAGAAAATTGTTATGAGGTAATCATTTAAATTTTTTTACATATGTGGCATCACCAAGGCTTTCTATAATTCATACTTTCCATACAAGAATAATATTATGACATCAGTTATTTATTTTCTTTTAGTGTTTAATATTTTCTAACTATTTAAAAATAATGTTTTAAATTTTCATAAATAATGTCATACCATAATGGTTAAAAAAAGCTCTATTTTAAGTTTAACGATTCTAATCTTTATCTCTTTGCTAAATAAGAAAAATACTTTAATCATATAATCTATTTTTTTATATAAGAAAATTTATATAGTTTATCACAATCAATTTTTAAAATTAATCTTACAAAAAAACCTATTTTGTGATGTCATATTTACATTTTCAATTTTTATTTTTTAGATAAATATTTTATCATTTCTAATGGGTAATCGCAAGTTGTTTAAAATTAGCAAGCTAAGTTTTTAAATTTGTTATTTTTGTAAATTTTTAAATTTTTATCTTAATGTCTCTATTGTACATTTCAAATCCAAGTTATTGTCTCAAACTTATTTTTATAAATAGTTCACTAGACTCTTATATTTTATTATTTATAAAATAAGTTGTAACTTTACGAGTTTTTACATCAAGTTTATCATTTTTATATTAATTAACGTTAATAACGATTATATATGCTTTAAAAATAAAAAATATCATAGTAATGTCCGGGTAACATCCGGGTTGATAAGCTAGGGTAGATAGTAAAACAAAATTTAAAATTAGTTTCAGCCGGAATGACCAAAATGAATTTAAAGCAGTTGCGTAAAAATGCAATGACAGAACAATACATATCTAATCAAACAATGATGTTGTAAAAAGGAATTCGTTACTTTAGATACCAGTCAACTTTATTTAAAAACCAAATTCTAAGATTTTTAAAACAAAAAATTCCAAATAAGCCGACACTGTTCCACTGTCGATAGCTAAAGATCATGTCTCTTTTACGATCCATTCCATTCACATTAAATGATTAAATAATCACAACTTGCAGCCGTGCAGTTGAAAATTCGAAAAGACCCACTGCATAATACAGCCTCCAAACTAGAAAGACCAACGACGACCTTTAACGTCAAATCTCCATTTAGTCATTCCATTTTTTAAGGAACTGATATTCGTACCACAAAATTTAATTAATCTATCATTTTTATACATTACTTACTTGTACAGTTTGCTATAATATATGTACAATGTGGTAGATGTATCAAATGTTATGGTACGATTATCACTGCCTTTTTTAAGACCTCGATCACTACTATTCAACATTTATTGAAATAATTTTCATTTCTTTGATTTCATTTTCCCTTACCAAACACACCAATTGATGGAAGAAATTAGAAAACACAAGGATCATAAGTGATGATTAATTAACCGGCTACATAGGCGATTTATGACATTTATCTTAACATCATTGTTAAAGGTGTATAAACTATAAACTATTTTCATCTCAATATAAGTATCTATGTTTCTGTTTAATTTAATTTTTCCGACCAATAATAAAAGCGTTTATACATATTAAGGGTTGTGGTTTTTGTTTTGAAAAATGCTTATCAAACCTACTTTCTTAAGCATACTGAAACAAATTAATAGGAATCAAATATACCATTTAGACAATTGCCATTTGCCAATATGCTTCTACGAGAGAAGTCCAATCTTTAACATGAGTGAATTTAAGATTAGTTTAGGATATATTCATGAGGTCTTGAACTGATAAGATCATCTATTTAATCGAGCTCGAGCTCCAATAATTTCATGATTTATGAGTATGAATTAACCATTCTTATATTGTAGTTAAAAACACATAAGACTCACTTTAAATAAAATCGTTTGGCTCATGTACGTAACTCGTGAAACTCGAATAGTTTGCTCGCTTTGAATCACCAAATGAACTTTTGAGTGAACCAAGCCGAATATTAATTTATCAAGCTCTATTCGTGAAACTAATCCATAATAAATTTCTCTTTCAAGTTCAACTCCAACTTAAAATTTTGGTTATTCCAAATGTACAACCAAAAACCTCGCACTGGACACCTATAGTCCTATATACATATAGGAGTAAATTATATTTTTCGTCCCTAAAGTTGTCACATTTTTTACTTTTGATCCCTAAGGTGAAAAAATTACAATTTTGACATTAAACTTGGCCAATTTTTCCAATCGTGGTCCTTTGGCCAGAGGGAGTTAAATTTTGGCCGTTAACGTTACACTTTGAGGGACTAAAAGTGAAAAACGTGTCAACTTTAGGGACGGAAAATGTAATTCATTCTTCCATTCATCTTCTCCAACAAGATTCCGGATTCTGGTCATCTTCTCCGATGGACTCACAAACTTAGTATTTGCACCCAACGACCAACTCCATATCTAGCTAGCCATGGACCGACGAAAAGTGAAAATCATACAATTAAATTTATTCTTCCATTTTTTTTCCGGTCATCTTCTCCGATAATCTTTTCCGATGGAATTTTCCTTTATTTTCTGACGATACCTAATAAAAACTCGACTTTTAATCAAAATCTAAACCACAAACAAAATCATTTACTCAAATGATACGATATCAAATTTCATACGTACGAGTGGATTTTTGTTTACAAACAAAATTTTACAGTCAGTCAACCAAGATACGACTCGAATTCACCCGTTATCCGATTTATGCTGGGAAAAAAATTATAAGATATTGCAGATAAGTATCATCATCGCTAGTAATGTACATTCAACATCAAACCAGCCAGCCAGATAGAAATATAAATATAGATATGAATATAATTGAGCACCAGCAGCAGATGATAGAGCACATAATATATAATTTTGAATGGTTGTTGATTGATTAATGAATGGGGAGTTTAGAAATCATTGGCTCAAACATGAAAATGACAACGTATCATGGAAGTGGCAAGAAAGAGTGATAAAGGGAGAGGGGGCAACCACCCTTTTCGTCGGTCAATGGCTAGCTAGAAATGGAGTTGGTCATTGGGTGTAAATAATAAGTTTGTGAGTCCATCGGAGAAGATGACCGGAATCCGGAATCTTATTGGAGAAGATGAATGGAAGAATGAATTACATTTTCCGTCCCTAAAGTTTTCATGTTTTTCACTTTTAGTCCCTCGGGATGTATCGTTAACGACCAAAATTTAACTTCGTCTGGCCAAATGACCACGATTGAAAAAAACTGGCCAAGTTTAAGGTCAAAATTGTAATTTTTTTCACTTTAGAGATCAAAAGTGAAAAACGTGTCAACTTCAAGAATGAAAAGTGTAATTTACTTTACATATAAAAATGATTTTAAACACGTATACATATCAAAATATTCGTTTACTAGATTAAACCCGCACGTTGTGCAAGACTAACTGAAAACGTAAATTAAAAATAACTAATAATTACATTTATATTCATAGTTTATGATAATATAAAAAAATAGTGAGATTACAACTGATACCAATAATAAAATTATAATTTATGAATATATGATATTTATCAAACTTGTTAAAGTATAACTAACGAAACATAAATATTAATAAATCATAAAAAAATAAAAAATCTATATCAAGAACTTAATTATATTAATTTTGAAATATAATCAAACTATTAATATTTTAAAATATTACGACTAAATTATTTTAGAAACATATCTAAAAAAAAATAGTATAACTATACTTGCTTATTGCAATCTATATCCAAACATAACCAATATATATTTTAAAACATATTTAATGTATTAAATATTTTTAAAAGATTACGACAAACATTTGCAATCTACCTATCTATCTTGATTTACATGTATAGAACTTTTAAGTATCTATATCTTTTAAAAAATAAACATATACTTTATATATTAATTAATGGGTGATAAAAAAAAAATTTAATAATTGATGATGATGATTAAGATATGAGTTGGAATATAAATTGAGAAAAATAATTGAAAATATATAGAAAAAAGACATGTATGAAATATGCTTAGTTGTCATGATAAGGGAGTAACCACATAATATTTCGACTATCCTCTCTTAGTTATAGAATAAAGACAACTTATAATTATTGACTTTAAGAAATAGACTAGAGTCTTAACCGACGACTTGTTGATGTTCTTTTTCTTTTTTTTTTTCACTTCATTTTATTGTATTTCGAGTTAAATTTGTCTATTTACGTGAACTCGACTTCCAATTTTATATTTAAAAAACTCATAAAACTCATTTTACATAATATCGTTATGTGACTCGTGAAGCTCGAATAGCTCGCTTGACTTAACTGAATCACTTAACGAACTTTTGAATAAGTCGAGCTGAATATTAGTTTATGAAGCTCAACTCCTGAAACTAACCGATCGAGTAGTAAGTTTGTTTTGAATCGTTTGGCTAATGTACGTAACTCGTGAAACTCGAATAGCTTGCTCGCTTTGAATCACCAAATGAACTTTTGAGTGAACCAAGCTGAATAGAAATTTATTTGTTTAGGCTATTCAGAGTGAGGGGGCAAATTGCCCACCGCCGCCCCGTGCCGCCCTCTTCGCCGCCCGGTACACCGCCTCGAGGGGCGACTTTGGTCAAAAAATTGCTTGGCCGATCAATATACATCACCCTACACATTTCGAATTTCAATAAAAAAGTAGCCGTTAACGGCTATTTTGACAATTTCTTTTTTTTAAATCTTTATATATATATATACCCACTTTTCATTCATTTTATATAAACTAAAACTATCTCTTCCTATATTTTTCTCTATATATTCTATACATTCTTTTATATTTTCTGCTCCAAATTCAAATGGCACGAGTGTGGACCCGGTCTGAAGAAATAAGTTTGGCACGAGGTGTCAAACGATCCGTTGTGGGAGAACTATCAAGAGGATCCTACGTTCTGGGCGAAAGTAACCCGTCTTTTTCTCGCTTATGAAAACCAACCATCGACATATCAAGATTCCGACGACTTGTTCTACCTTACAACTTATAATCAATGACTTTAAGAAATAAACTAGAGTCTTAACCGACGACTTGTTGATGTTCTTTTTTTTTTTTGCACTGCATTTTATTGTATTTCGAGTTAAATTTGTCTATCTACGTGAACTCGGCTTCCAATTTGATAGTTAAAAAACTCATAAAACTCATTTTAAATAATATCGTTGGGTTCATGTGAGTCGTGAAGCTCGAATAGCTCGCTTGACTCAACTGAATCACTTAACGAACTTTCAAACAAGCCGAACTGAATATTAGTTTATGAAGCTTGATTCCTGAAACTAACCGATTGAGTAGTAAGTTTGTTTTCGAGTTCAAAAACCACTATGCTCGTATCCGACTTAAATGAACTCGATCAGTAGCTCATTAAAAGTTCGGCTTGATCTCACGCTTACTTTAGGAGTAAGATTATAATTACCGTTAAAAAATTGGTAATTTCAAAGGTTCAACCAGACACCTCGCACTAAACACTTATTCATATTATAATGATTTTAAACACGTATACATATTAAAACATTCGTTTTACAACTTATAATCATTGACTTTTTGAAATAGACTAGAGTCTTAACCGACGACTTTTGACCAAAACGTGTTTCCTCTTCTTTTCTTATCATATTTCATCCTAAATATCTAAACAAAAGCCATCATTATATCGATCATATTTGGAACCAAAAAGCCATATTACCATACATAGTATCATATCGATCCAACCAAAAATTACTAAAACCAACGTATATATGGCCAACGCATACGGTACCCATATGCCCGCGGTCCCGGACTGGCTCAACAAAGGCGACAACGCATGGCAATTAACAGCATCGACACTAGTCGGTCTACAAAGCATGCCAGGACTCGTAATTCTCTACGCGTCGATAGTTAAAAAAAAATGGGCCGTGAACTCTGCGTTCATGGCCCTATATGCATTTGCAGCTGTTCTTATATGTTGGGTTTTAGTTGGGTACCGAATGGCATTTGGTGATGAGCTATTTCCCTTTTGGGGAAAAGGCGCCCCGGCTTTGGGTCAGAAGTATCTGATCAGACAAGCCGTGGTGCCAGAAAGTACACATAATTTTAAAAACGGAACGTTGGAATCGGAAAGTAAGCCGTTTTATCCTATGGCAACACTTGTTTATTTTCAATTTAATTTTGCAGCTATAACTATGATATTATTGGCTGGTTCTGTTCTTGGGAGGATGAATATTAGAGCTTGGATGGCTTTTGTTCCTTTGTGGCTGGTTTTTTCATATACAGTTGGTGCTTTTAGTTTGTGGGGTGGTGGTTTTTTGTATCATTGGGGTGTTATTGATTATTCTGGTGGTTATGTTATTCATCTATCATCCGGGATTGCTGGTTTCACTGCAGCCTATTGGGTATGTATCTATATCTATCCATCTATACATTTTGTATATCATATCAAGTTAATACAGTAAAACCTCTATAAATTAATAGCGTTAGGATCATGATATTTATTAATTCAGTGCTGGGCTAATTGTTTATTTTTATTTTTATGTACAGTAAAAAGTTTTTATGGTTTGATTGTTATCTTAATTCCCAGTTAGGTAAAAGCCACTCTTGTAATCTAATAATTGTATGAGACAAGA
Organism: Erigeron canadensis; assembly: GCF_010389155.1. NCBI lineage: Eukaryota > Viridiplantae > Streptophyta > Magnoliopsida > Asterales > Asteraceae > Erigeron > Erigeron canadensis. Next base: position 21,806,407 of record NC_057768.1, read on the forward strand.
GTTCACATATGTACCTACCAATAGAGAATAATTTAAAGAATAATCTAAAGCAATGTGGACACAAGACTTACGAAGACAATTATCCAATATGATATTATAACAAATATGCTTTGCTGCCAAGTGGTTTGCTAAGTTCCTGAGAAACCAACTGTTTGCAGAAAACTTTGACAATATATGCATTGTTTTTACACTACCGACCAGTATCGAAGCTACCTAGAGGCAAAAATTATCACACTTTCACAATTTCTATAAAACTCTATATGTCTAGTAAGTATTAATTTAGTCGAAAGTTAATTAGCTCACCAATATAACATTCATTTTTGGTCCCCTTAAACCTGATGCTCTGACTACGCTACCGACTACCTTATAACTAAAAATCAATCATTTCTACTAAATAAGATACATTGGTAGTAAAGGTTACTATATTTGATGCATTGATATGTATTGTATGCATATTGTATTATTACAGGTTGGACCAAGATTAAAAAGTGATAGAGAAAGGTTTCCTCCAAACAATATATTGTTGATGCTTGCAGGAGCAGGGTTATTATGGATGGGATGGTCTGGTTTCAACGGAGGAGCACCGTATGCTGCCAACATTGCTGCGTCTGTAGCCGTATTAAACACAAATATATGTGCCGCGACCAGCCTTTTAGTTTGGACCACTCTTGATGTTATTTTCTTTGGAAAACCATCTGTTATTGGGGCCGTTCAAGGTATGATGACAGGTCTCGTATGCATTACCCCTGGAGCAGGTTAGCACGATTTCTATATATTGTTTTTCAATCATATTTCCTCTAGAAATTTATCTAATTCTAGCTTGTTTTAAAGTTATTGACATTACCACATTTTTTATCTCATTCAACAGAAATTCACCATATGACGCATTCAACAAATACAAAATATATAGGATGTAATAGATTTAGATTTAGAATTAGAAGCAAGCATTAATTTTCTTAAACATGATTCTCAAATATCAATTTTTTGATTCTTTTGTAGTTAACATTCTACCTAATTAGACGCATTTGACTTTTAGGACTTTTTAAAATAAAAATAATTTGATGACCACTTATATCATATTGTGGAGCCGGAAAGTTCAAATATTACTCGTAATTTCTTTTTTTCATTATTTATGGATATGTTGGATTTTCTAACATGGATTTATTGTGCTTATGACTTTGTTAGCTCACACAAATACAAAAGGATCGTTATGTATTTATCTTTATTTTTTCAAAACAATTATCTCATCTGTTTTATTCCTTGACTAATGACTGCTATATCATATAAAATGGTTTAGATTTGCAATTATATATATGCTCACGTTAAAACATTGTACAGCACTAGTAGTTTAGCTAGAGTAGCCGAACCACATTAAAATTGAATTGGATCAAAAGTATATATACATAGTCATATAGATTTACATGATGATTTGAGGTGTTTTTGAGGTGCAGGGGTGGTGCAATCATGGGCGGCGATTGTAATGGGAATACTCTCAGGTAGCATTCCATGGTTTTCGATGATGATCCTCCACAAGAAATCTATTTGGCTTCAAAAGGTACATATCATATCAATATATCCTTGTCATTATTTTCCTTTGTTTGCATTTATATCTTGATTGAAAGAACTTTTGGGTGTTTAATTATTTTCGAGTTAATTGCAAGATTGGTCCTTGTGGTTTGTGCATTTTAGCAAGTGAGGTCCCTATTCAAGAATCATTGTAATGGGGTCCTTATTTTGAGAATGTTTTGCAAAGTTGGTCCAATTTTGACGGATCCGTTAAAGGTGGCCGTCAAGTGTCCACGTGTGCAGTACGTGTGAGGGTATTTATGTACTTTCCACCCCACAAGGACCCCCATTTGCTAAAATGAAAAAACTACAGGGACCAATCTTACAACTAACTTTTTTTTATATATAATAAAAGACTATTAACCTAACCACTTCTTAACAAGTTAAAAATTTTAGTTAACCTAAATTTTAATTTACATGTATCATAATTAAAATTATAAGTTAAAAAATTTGGAACAAAAAAACCTTTTAATTATTAATTATATTAATAGTTGTAGAAAAAGTTTAATTAACTTACAATTTTAAAAAATCCATAACTAATTAATACCCTTTAACTTTTCCATAAAAAGATAAATCTTATTAAATAAATAACTTCAATAAAAAATTTAACACTTTTTAGCTTTTCATGATTATTTATAGTTAAATTACTAAAAACATATTTTCACTAAAAAGTTTAAAACTTATAAATAATTCAATTGATGATTAAACTCCAATTAACATAATAACTTATATCTACATTCTAAGAATATATCAAAAAAAAAAAAAAAAAATTAAAACAAATATCAAATTACTAGTTTGCTATTTCTTATATTTGTTAATTAGACTTTATAAGTTTTTTATTTGCATTTATTTAATAATTTATTTTATTTTAAAAAATGTTGCTGACTTTTTGTGTATTTGATACGATAGTAGATAACTAAAATACCATATAATGTTGATAATTATTATTATTATTATTATTATTATTATTATTATTATTATTATTATTATTATTATTATTATTATTATTATTATTATAGGGTCTAAACTAAAATCCCTCTACGATCGAACACTTGACACCCCTATATCGTATTCTAGTACCCAATCACAAACTTACAAACCTGTTGTCTAATACCCTAAAAGTCGAACCCCAAGAACCAAAAACCCCTTTGGGTTTTTCGGCCGATCGAACCAAGAGGGAGAAAAAGAGAGAGATTTTGTTTAGGGTTTTCAAAACCAATTGCTTTTAATGAATGAAAAACCCTTAACCTTTGATCTCTATTTATAGGGATTAATTAGAAGGGTTTTCTAACTTGGTGACCAAGTTAGAATGGGATTAGAAAACTCCCCTACGAATTTCGCCCCCCCCCCCCCCCTTACTGTCTAATTAGGAAACTTCTAATTTACAATTTAATCCTTCTCTTTTAATTAATTAAACACTATTAAACTTTTAACATAGTTTATTTAATTATTTAGTGATCGTTTTAATTAATATATTACTTTAATATACTAATTAAATATAGAGTTAACGTGTCATTTTCTGTAACTCCGTAAGCTTAAATGATTTTCGGACATGTGTTTATTATAATGTGATCATATTCCAACAGTGTACACGTTCTTATTTCTAAAAATGTGTTGGATGTTTTAAACAATATAGGTAGATGATACATTTGGTGTGTTTCATACACACGCCGTAGCTGGTCTATTAGGCGGGTTGTTGACAGGATTACTAGCCGAGCCAGTCCTATGTGACATAGTTTTGCCAGTTACTGGTTCAAGGGGTGCATTTTATGGTGGAAATGGCGGTAAACAATTCCTAAAACAAATAGTTGCAGCTTTGTTTGTGATCGGGTGGAACCTTATATCGACAAGTATCATTCTTTTAGTAATTAGAATTTTTATGCCATTACGAATGCCTGACCACGAGTTGATGATCGGTGATGATGCTGTTCATGGAGAAGAAGCGTATGCATTGTGGGGTGATGGTGAAAAATATGATCCAACAAGACATGGTTCAATTTTTGGAGCAGCCGAGACAACACCAAATTATGATTATGGAAATGGTGCTGCAAGAGGTGTTACTATTAACCTGTAGGTTCATATAATGAATCACCATTACCTTTTCTTTTTATGAATATTATTATTTTTTTTTGTATATATTGATATCTAGTCTTGAAATTTGTGCGCAATACACATGTTGAGATCGTTAATTTATAATATTTGTTAGTTTGTTACGTTTATTTTCGACCTCTAATCCGTTTGACCTCAATATGATAAGCACAAGCCTCCATTGGTAAGTGAAAAGAGTTAAATTTGACATTTGATCCCAAAATATAAAGCACAAGCCTCCATTGCTATGTGAAAAGTGTTGAATTAACAAAACAATATGAAATGTCCAGCATAAAAAGTTAAACCCAATATTCATTTAGACTCTAGTTTTAAAACATATAAATATCTAGAAAGTAGTCTTATCCAGCTGAATCCAATAATATCTAAACTAATAACTTAGAAAGGATATTCCAATTTGTGTTCTATAGCCATTGGGTGTTAACCCGGTGACAAGGGATTTTTCCATATTGTGATTTCCTCATGAGGGTGAGGGACCTTAGCAACGGTATACTATCTAACACATGGGGGACAAATCCTTTAGAGCGTTGTAAAGAATCGAAGAGTGGACGCACCCGTATGAGAGGTATTTGCCATTTAGTGTCTTTCAAAAAAAAAAACTTGTGTTAATAAGAGCACACCGGATGTGATAAATGCAATAACATTCTTCTTGAAAGATAAAAAAGATATCAATATTTTTCTTGATAGATGTATTTTTCATTTAAAAGAAGAACTTTAATTAGTGTACAATCACAAGTTAAATAACAGAAAAAAAAAATCAGTTTGAAAGGTCAATAACGTGAAAGTATAAATTGGTTGAAAATCAGTTTAAGATGGCGTGATGTTTTATTAATATTGCATCTCATCATCCGTGTGATGGAATGAGATCAAAATCAGCCAAAGGATACCCCGTACATGGTATCATATATGAAACTAGTAAAATTAGGATTATTCTAGTGTAATTAAGTTGAACCATTTAATTAAAAAGTATTATATCATTGATAGGTTTGTTTCAAATATATATATATACTAGTGTTCAGGCCCGCTCAATGGACGGGTAGTCTCAAAATATATTAATCAAAGCTAAAAAATTAGAATTCAGGTAAATTAAATAGATACTGAATAAAATTAACACCTAAATTAGAACATAAAACGATCCAAAAAAGATAAAAAAAAAAAAGTCGAAAAAGTAATGCGTAATAAACTAATCCTTACGCTAAAGAGGAATACAAAATACGGAATACTTCAATATCAAGCAACACACATTACCAATTCATATGGGGTTGGTGGCCCATTGGTAAGGTCTTTGACCTTGGGAGGATCCACTTGGGTTCGAGTCTCACTTCTCACATTTTGTGGGGGTGGATTAATAGGGGTTTTTTGAGAGTTTTTAGTTTCATCTCATGCATGCGTATAATTTAGAGGTTAGAGTATATTATAATGTCGTTCTAAAAAAAATCACCATTCACTTAATTGATCCTCGATTAAATGCTATGATTCTTCCTTAGAACTGTAGCTACATGAAAACTAAAAATTTTAAACCGAAACTAAGTTTCCGCTTATTCCACTGACTATTCATACTGGACAAAATCCAAAACATAAACAAACTCATTATATGTATCAAATTCTATCAAATTTGTAAAAGGTTCAACTATACAAAATATACTAATCCATTAAAACCCAAATTCAAAAAATATATATGATTTCAAACATATGAAAAGCCAATCAAGAAAGAACCTTTTATGAGCTTCATCAATTACATACATCAACACAACAATACCCGCATCATAAAATCACAAATTAAAAGGTTCAATTTTATATTAAACATGATAATACATACATCAATCCAACAAAACCTTCATCATAAAATCACAAAAGGTTCAATTTTTATATTAAACATGATAATCATCGTGGAGATGACAAAATCTCTGTGACCAATATCACAACTTAACCAATACGAAAAAAGAATGAAACATATGAAAATTAACTTTATATAAATACTGATTACAGTTTACCTTTTTTTTCAACTTTCGTTAAATAAAAAATTTGCAGTTTGTTATATCAAAACTTACTACAAACACAAACAACACTTTTTAAACTAAACGATTTAAAGTTAACCTTATATGCTTGTTGTGTGTTAACAATACACTTATTAAAACACCTAACAAACAATATAGCGTACAATATAAGCCAAAATAGTCCTATGACAAAATCATTACACAGAAAACAGTTAGAGAGAAAAAAAAGGTCATTTGATATTACTCGGAATATACTTCTAACCCAACAACAGCAATTCTTAACATGTTCAAGCCTAATGAAATTAACTAATGGAAACCACATGAGAAAAAAAGGGGAGGAGACTAGAAAAAATAAATTTAATTGAACAAACCTCATATGTTGTACATGTTATAAAAACAACATGAACTGCACTTGGTCTTTAATTTCGATTCATTGTTGGACACGAAAGTTTGCAAGCGACAACGATGAACTTGAGTCATTGAAGGAATCAAACCATATATAGTATCTTAGATATGAGTCATTGTATTGCAAATTCAAAAAATTAAATTGTAAAAAAAAATAAAAATACCTAGATTAGCCCAAAAAGGTTAGGGTTAGCAATTGGGATGACATGAATTAAGAACCGAAATAGTGTCAGTGGCTCGTAAAATCTTGTATAAGAAGACTTAAGCACAAAAAAATTAAATTAATTATATTAGATTAGATATTAGATATCTATTTAATAAGAAAATAATTTAAAAAATTAAATTATAAATAAGGAGAAGACGGAAGCGAGTATTAGGCACAAAAAAGGAGATTAAGGGTGCCAAGTGTACCCCTAACCGCCTCTTTTAGTTATATTATAGATAAGGGCAAAACCACATTAGGTTACTTCTGTGCATTACGTGGTATCAATTATTGTGGTTAGAATATTAGTAAAAGCTTTGACATATGAAACACATATTTATCTAAAGTCAATACCAAAAACGTTTCTAAAAGTTTATAATAACGAATCCATTAAATTTATATGTGCAATAAAACAAAGATAAAAAATGAAAGTAAAAAACTTTTGAGTGTAAGTTGTCAATATATTAGTTAAAATCACAAAGTAGAAAAGTACGATAAAAAAATAATTGAATATAAGTTTTCAACATATTGGATAAACTACGAAAGAGAAAAATGCGATTGAAAAAAATAGTGATACGTAATGGTATTGACTAGAAAACCAAAAACATAAAAAGAAATATAAAAATATGTCTATGTTTGTTATATCAAACATAAAAAAGAATATAAATATATGTTTATGTTTATTATATCAAACATAAATAAATATAATAAACTCGCTTAAAAGTTAGCATATTAGGCACATATGTTTTATTTAATAATAAAAAAATGCAGATTGGCAGGCAGCTGCGCAAGAAAAACCAAAAAGGATTACGACGTGGTAAAATTCGAAAGGTAATATAGGGTAAGAGAAAAAAACAATTAAATAAAACCATTATAAAAATATGGATAAATCAAATCAAAAATAGAAATAAACGAAATATTAAAAAACCTTAAATAATTCAATACGATAAACCCGCAAAAGTGTTTAACGTATTAAATATATATACGTTTTAAAAAAAATTAAGCAGGTTAATAGGCAGTTGCGCAACTTTCACAATTTTTATAAAATTCTAAATATCTAGTACGTATTAAATTAGTCCAAAGTTAATTAGCTCACCAATAAAACATAAATTCATGTTTTGCCCCCTTATAACTAAAAATCAATCATTTTTACTAAATAAGATACACTGGTAGTAAAGGTTACTATATTTGATGAATTGATAGGTATTGATGTATGTATATTGTATTATTACAAGTTAGACCAAGATTAAAAAGTGATAGAGAAATGTTTCCTCCAAACAATATATTGTTGATGCTTGCAGGAGCAGGGTTATTATGGATGGGATGGTCTGGTTTCAACGGAGGAGCACCGTATGCTGCCAACATTGCTGCATCTGTAGCCGTACTAAACACAAATATATGTGCCGCGACCAGCCTTTTGGTTTGGACCTCTCTTGATGTTATTTTCTTTGGAAAACCATCTGTTTTAGATTTAGATTTAGATTTAGAAGCAAGCTTTAATTTTTGTAAACATGATTCTCATATATCAATTTTCTGTTTCTTTTGTTGCTAACATGCTACCTAACTAGACGTATTTGATTTGTAGGATTTTTAATTTTAAAAAATAATGTGATGACCACTTATCTAATATTGTGAAGCCCGGGAAGTTTAGATATTATTTTCCTTTTCATTATTTCTTGTGAAAGGATAATGTTAGATTTTCTAACATGGATTTATTGTGCTTATGAGTTGTAGTTTTGTTAGTTTAGACACATACAAAAGTATGTTGTGTATTTATCTTTATTTTTTCAAAACAATCATCTGATCTGTTGTATTCGAAAAAAATGGTTTATATTTGCAATTAGTAGATCTATGCCCAGTGACGGTGGAGTAGTGATGGCGGAGGTGGTGGTGGTGGTGGTGACGGTGTTGGGGGCGGCAGTGGGGACGGTGATGAAGGAGGCGATTGGTGAATGTAAATTAAAAGTGGTATTTGTAGTTATTTTAAGTGTTGGGGTATCTATACTGTAAATTATTTTATTAAGGGTATTATAGATATATTAGATGAAGATGTTTAAATTAGTAAATAAAGGAAAATAGTATTTTTGATTTTTCAAAAGTAGAAAGTTTAAAGATAAAAAGGGTAGTTTGTTTTATTAAATAGTATAGATATATAGGAAATAAAATGTGTAACACATTGTACCCAACATCCATATTTTACAAGTTTAACATTTTTACTTTATAAATATACATAATGTCTCCTTGATTTTTAACTTGCTACAGCTAATTATGCTGCAGTCAACAACATCGATGCTAAGCCCGTAATATACTCACGATAAACTATTGCACACTAATTTAGCTAGAGTCGAACCATTAAAATTGAATTGGATATAAAGTTTAGGAAATGATTAATAGATCTAAACGTGTGTCTAAAAATCAACCTAAAATCTTAAAATTTTGACATGTGTATTCCACTAAGTCTCTTTCCTAATCTTATCAATTGAATCTTCCAAATGTCAACATCTTATCATTAGGTTGATTTTTTAGACACATTAATTATGTTGATTTATTATTATCCAAAAAGTATATATATGAATATACTTCAAATTACACTAGGTATATGAACATATATATATATATATATATATACCTGATGATTTGAGATGAACTTTTGAGGTAACCATCTTTAAAGTCGTCTATGCAATGCAACGAAAAACGTATTTGTGTCTATGTGATGTATGCAACCGACTAATCTATAGGTTACCGGTCATCAAAAAGTTAAAACATAGTTTATTTCATATAAAATGACAAAAAAAACTCATCTACTTGATTAACCATGGCTAAACTAGTTTTATTTCCCTTTGATTAGCCATGGTTAATCAAGTAGTTGAGGTTTTTTTTTTTTTTTTTTTTTTTTTGTCATTTTATATGAAATAAACCATGTTTTTCTGTACATTATATACATCATCAGATCTTGATCACTATATATTTTTTATTCTTCACCACAACGGGCCACTTCTTGTGTTTTTCTTCTTGAAGATCACGTATATCTTTTTTTTTCCATCTTTTTGTTGTTTGACATGTATCTTGTTTGAGATATTGTTTAATATCTCGTAATTTCTCTTCTTGAAGATCTTCTTGTGTTATCTTATTGATTTCAGATATATTATTAATTTTCATGTGTATGTATATACACCCTCTTAGACACCATACTTTTTTGTTACAAGAATCAATTAACAAAACAAACTGGACTTGGTAAACTTGAAACGAATTTCGGATCTGCTCTTGGTGCTCGTTTGGTGTCGACACCAACGACTACAAGACCCCCACATTTCATGATCTAAATATGTGTATATAAAACTGGTGGTGTAGTGAGTGTGGAGTAATTGCTGTCATGGAAAAGAAAGGGTGGAAAGGGAATGGGGGTGGAAAGGGAATGAGTGTTTTGGTGGTTAGGAATTTGTCTTGGATGAAGATGGTTTTGATTTGGAGACTCGTGATAACCAGCGGTGGTATAGTGGGCTGCTGTTGTGGTGTTACGGTGGTTCGATGGTGGTCCAACACTGGTGGACGGGCTGATTGTGGTGGTGGTTGACTGGAGTTTTAAGTGATGGGGTGGGGGAGAATACTGTTTGGGTCGACAGAGACAAAAGAAATTAGGGGTTTTTGATTTTTGGGTATATATGTATAAAGAGCATGTAGGGTTTTTTTTTTGTCATTTTGTATGAAATAAACCATGTTTTAACCTTTTGATGACTGGTAACCTATAGATTAGCCGGTTATATATATAACATAGACACAAATACGTTTTTCGTTGCATTGCATAGACGGCTTTAAAGATGGTTATATTACATAGACATTTTGGCTTACTTAGCTACACTCATAGGTCATTATCCCTTATCATTACTAGCACGTTACTCAGACAATGCAATAGTGATCCTCGCCAGCGATGATATGGTGGTGGGGGCGACTATTGGTGGTAGATAAAGCATTGAGTGGTGCAGATAATTGGGTGTATAATTAATTGATGTAAAGAGTTAATGGAGATATTTTAAAAGATAAAGTATTGACAGTGCAATTATTAATGTTAAGAAGATAGTGTAGGTAAAATATTTTAAAGGGTGCTAAGTGAAATTATTACAAGTTTTTTAATACTTCTAAAAATAAATTGTTATTTTTTTATAATCTGTCTGTCTATCTATCTATCTATATACATATAAAGTTGAAAGCCTAAGGAAGATTAACCCCTCTCTTTATGATGGTAATTAAGGATTTCATTAAAGAGGTTAATGTTAATTCTGATTATCTTAGTTCTAAAGAGCTATGAATTTCATTGATGAGGGTAATGTTTTTCTTCCTTACTTTTCTTAATTTTGTGTATGTGTGAGCAAGCTATTAAATGTTGTTAAATTTATTTATGTTGTATTTGTTTGTTTACTTATTGTTTATATATAAATGATCGGCACTTAATGAACAATAATGAATGGTGAGAAGTAATTACTCAATTCAATTGGTGAGAAAAGTGAAAGTCTTTCACCTGCCAGAGTTATGCAATTGAAGAAGTGCCTATTCAATACCCCTCTTTTATATATGTTCTAATGCCTATGTTAGTTCCTACTTTATTGTTAGTATAATTTTTATGGGTTGGGCCAATCTAACCTGACCTGACCCGTTTCGGTTTAGCCAGAAAAGTACATGTTCGAAGTCCTCGCCCAACAATGACGATCTGCCCATTTGGCCTTTTACAGAAATTATGATTAGGCTTTGTATATCACACTTTATGTTTTCAAACGTTTTATAGCTGCTTTATTTTGTTACAAAAGAGAATGGAACATGTTGTGTTGATGAACCGAATAATTATTGAAACATTAAAGTTGCATTGTTTAGACAGAATTGCAAGTGTATTAAATCATCTATTAAATCTTCCATGGGTCTACATATATTGTTTATCAAGAAGAAACATGATGAAAAGCTCTAAAATCTGTCAAAAATGAACTTAAGAAACATTTATTTTCTTAATTTGTTGACATATATACACGATGCTCTCTTTTTAATCACTTTGCTTCCGTAGCAAGTACTTTCGCTATCTCCACGTGTCTTTCAAAATCAAACTTTATAAATTGGAAATGTATGACCTCTTTATGACATCATTCAAAATTATGACCAGGTCATTCACATGCCTAATTTTATTGCATTAGTTGAAATATTCAATTGTATCCTATATGTGAATGTTGTCAACATTGCTAAGTGGATGGGTTAGACAACACGTAAGCTTGCACAGATCCAATTGAGATTTTTATTTGAATGACCAACATTCTGGTGTCCGTGTTATATATACCTTGAAATGAAACTTTTAAGAAGTTTTGAGGAATTTTCTGAGTGATTAGGATATAATTACCGATTTTTTGTAGCGAGTACAAATAACAATGAACCCCAAAATTGAAATCTTTAAAATGGTTGGAATCAATATTTAACATGTTGGATAAATATCTTGGTTACATGCGGATGCTAGACTTCCGTCAATCTAACTAAGAATCATGACTTTTTAGCTCAAGAGCTTGCCATGTATACTAAAACATCAAATTGAGCTCGTTTATATTTTGTTCTCTTTTTACCTGTAATTACATGCATTGACCCCTTGAGCAAATTGTATCGAGTATTAAACATGAATTTTGATATTTATGTAGACGTTTGGATGTGAATAAGCAAAGCTTTTGGACTATGTTGCGTGCCACCCAAATGGAAGTAATGGTGTGTAGCATGTAAGCCCCATGTGTCCTTTCGACAAGGTACACTTTTTGTGGCAGACCAGAACTATAACCTCACTATTGCCTCTATTGGCTCGATCTAGATGTAACACATGGAACTGCAGAAACTGTTGTGGTCCTATTTGATGAGATAGCAGAGTGGCTGGTTAAGCGACCAGCAAGGGAAGCATAGCACTATGAGTTCATGTTCCCCTGGTTTGCCTCTATAAGCGCTTTCATTACATCTGCTAAATATTTTAAGCAATGTAGGATGACTAACCACACACGTTTTTGAGATATAAACAAACACCTAATAGCACTATGGGAATTTCGAAAGCTCCGTATGTGTGCAGGTTATTGATCCTATGGTAGAAGTTACAGACCTATAAATGTCACCCCGGGAGTATTCTGTGAGGCAAAAGGTTTGTCCGGAGTCATCATCAAAAAGCTTGAACAGAGTATCAGTGATAAACACCCAACCCAAAAAACTAAACAAAAACAATCATGATCCAAAAGTGCATGCGAACATAAAGTAATCATGATCCAAAAAATCCAGGTGCATTAGTAAGTCGGAGATAAAGAACCTGTTTTATGATGTTGATGAATCAATTTCTGCATAGTTGTGGTCGGGACCAGGAAAAGGTACGTGGATTAATATTGTTTAAATTTTTAAGCTTACATGCCCTTTGCACTAAAATCACGTTGTATTCATAGTTGCATTGAGGAATGTGAATAAGTATGTGATGTTGATGAAGAGCTTGGAAAGAAAAAGAACAAAAGAGCGCGAGGAGTTGGTGGTCCTAATAAGGACTAAGGCAAGACTGAGAATCCCTTTGATGTGCAGGGAAGTTTGTCTCTCTATCTGTTCTAAGTTCAGGTTCTCATTCTATTATTCTATCTGTTAATACTGATAATGAATATGTGTATGTGACTCAATTAGCGTTGTCAATTTTTGCCTATTTGACTTATGAGTTGTTTAATCTTGGTTATCGTATATGTCATGAGATAGATGGTATTCTTCTGTAATTTGCTAAGATAGTTCAATTACAAAATTTACTTCATATGTACATGTTTATTTCATTTTTTTTTATTGTTTTGTTTACGTGAGCTGATATTTTTATTTTTCTTTTGTATAAAAGTTTTATTCAGTTTATTGTAGCTACTGCACGTGCGGAATTCCTCACGGGTAATTATTTTTTTGGAGTTTCGTAGTGTTATAGTTAAGTTTAATGATACAGTTTTGTGGCTATCAAAATATTGAACTTTAACGTGTCAGTGACAAACACATATTATAAAAAGGTAAACTATATGACCAAACATTTGTCTATTAAATTGTCATTCGACACAAAACTTAATTCAGTACAACATCTTATACAGTGGCGACAACCTAATAATATCACTATTATAAATACATATTTCCAATCAAGTTGGATGATCAAAAAGGTAAACTATATGACCAAACATTTGTTCACTGATGTCTTTATCCAACATCATTTGCTTTACATTTGCTAAAATAGGTATTGCATTTGTCCTTTTGTTATACCATTGGAGCTAATGGAAAATAGCACCTCCTTATAAAACAAAATACACACTTGGCCGCATTGATGCAAAAATTAATATCTTTCTTCATGAATACACTAGTCACTACAAGAAATCTGGCTTTTGGCCGCAACAAAAGTCGTCGCCATATGTACATATTATCGTCGCCAAAGCCTACAGCGACGACATTAGTGACGACAAACTTTGGTCGCCAATTCCTCGTGACCTAAAGTTTTTTGGCGACGATTTTTGTGACGACTATAAGTGAGCTCCACGGACAACAAAAGAAAATAAAAAAGAAATTAGAAAAAACTTTCGGCGACGACATTAGTGACGACTTTTTTCGTCGCCAAATGATTTTATTAATAATTTTTTTAAAATAAAACTAAAAAACATTTTTTAAAACAATTAAAATAAATTAGTTTTGGCCACGACGTTAGTGACGACAATGTCGTCGCCAAAACTAGATTTTTTAATTAAAAAAAATACAGTGCATATACAATACTGTATATGTGCACTGTATTTTTTTATACAACCGTATTTATATGTGTATTTATTTATTGTTTTTAATGTATATTTCAATTAAAAAAACCATTTAAGGCTATAAAATCAATTAACAAAAAACATAATAACAATTAAGAAACAAATTATACACAATAAATACTATATAAACTATATGAATTTTCATACAAAATATCCAAAAATTAAAATCATACAAATGCAAACAATATATTTAAAGTTCAATATTATACAAATATACAAACTATAAAATAACACAAAATACACACAAAAACATTATATAAACTAACAAAATTTCACTAACAAAACCATAAAAACTATTAAAAAAATGGTAATAATAAGTATAGAAAGAAACCTTGAAAACTAAAACCGTGGTGGTGGTGATTGTTGAGGTGGTGATGACGATGATGACTACGGTGGTGAAGATAACCGTTGCGGTTGCGGTTGCGGTTGCGGTGGTGGTGGTTGGTTCTCGAACATCGAACGATTATGACGGTGGTCATGATGGTGAAGAAATGATGACGATGGTATGATGATGATGATGATATTATGATAGGGAGGTGGTTGTGGTGGTGGTGGGGGGATGGTATTGCTGCTGCTAGTTATGGTTGTGTGTGTGTTTTATGTTGTGTGTTTGAGAGAATGAGAGACAAAGTTATGTATAATGATCCTGAAAATTCTTTTTGCCGCGACATTAGTCACGACATTGTCGTCGCCAAATGTTGGGCGGAGTTTGAATTTGCCGTGAAATTTTCAACGGGAATTCAAATTTTTTGGTGAAAAATATTTAGCGACGACATGTCCTCACTAATGTCGCGGCCAAAACCTTTTTATGTCTTTTTCTACCCCACCAACCACCCCAGCTGTATTTGTGTATAAATGTTTTATTATACAGGTTTTATTATATATTATGATTATTATTTATAAATAATAAACAATTTAATAATAACTATACATACTATTAATTATTTAATTATAAATAATAATAACTTAGTTTTATATTAATATATTTGTATCATTTTTTTATTTATATACATATATATATTTAATAAAATTTTAAATTATTATAGATATATTTATTATATAAAAAAGTAATAACATATATTAAAATTAAAATAAATATATAATAATTATAGTTGAATATTAGATTATATATAAACATACATATATAATCAATAATACAATTCAATATTAGTAATATATTATTTATTCATTTATAATTTCTTATTAAATTATAACTATTATATAATTGTTTATTATAATAAGTGTATGTTACTTTTTTTTTTATTAATATAAACAAAATGAATCATGTAGGTTAGTAAACTAAATTAATTTATGAAAATTAGCTAAATGGGTTGTGTGTGAGTGTTTGTTTCTCACTCGAATAAGCCTATGAGGTCTTAAACCTTATTTGTTGTCTCATATGAGCCTCATAGACATACTATGATTCATCGATAAGTATGAATGTATGTATATACATCTATATATGTCTATATGGACGTAGGTTTGTCTTATACAATTTAAAAGTTTAATAAAAAGTGTTTCTCTAATCATTGGGCTTATTGGGCGCAATAGGTTCACCGTTTGTCTTAATTGCCCAAAATGGGTTTTGTGTCTTAGTTTTTTAACGCGATTGGGCCAATGGGGTCTTAAACCTCATTTGTTATCTCATGTGGGCCTAATAGGTCCAATATGAATCATCGATAAGTATGAATGGGTCGTGTGTTTCATTTTTTTACTCGAATGGACATATTGAGCCTTACACATATTTTTGTTATCTCATGCAAGCCGAAACGACTCAATATGATTTATCGATATGTATGTATGTATGTATGTATGTATGTATGTATGTATGTATGTCTTATACAACTCAAAGCTTAATTTCTAATGTTAGTCTAATCTTGGGCTTATGGAGCCCAATATGTTCACTAGTTGTGGAAATAATTCAAATGGGTTCTTTGTGTATGTCTTTCACTCGAATGGGCCTATTGGGCTTCCAATATTAGGGATGTGTGTTCGTCTTTCACTCAGGTTGGTTTATTAGAATCAGTGACGACACTAAGCATGATATCTCCGTTAACATTAATCAGCTTTCCTTTAATATTCGTATCATCAGTGGTTTTAATTAGCCCAATATCTTTTTCGATCATATGTTTGGGCATATTATGCAAAATATGTACATAACTAAGGTATTTGGGGTGTGTGTGCCCGTCTTTAAGTCAAATAGCTGCCTTTTGGGCAATCAACATCATTTGTTATCTCATTGGGCCTATTAGGCCCAATATATTTTTCAATGACCCGTATAGGCCCAATATATTTTTCAATGATTCGTATAGGCCCAATATTATATTTATATCACTAATAACCCCTTAATATTATTATATAACTAATATTATTATCATTTCGTTTGATTTAAATGTAATATAAAATAGACTTTTTATCTCAAAAAAACATACGGCGACGACATTGTCGCCGCCAAAGTCGCCACAAACTTTAGGAGGGAAAAAAGATCTGAAATTTTGGACGGAAAAAATGAAAGTTTCATTCGGTGAAGACAATGTCGTCGCCAAAGTCGTCACCAAATGTTTGGCGGGAATATTTAGCTTTGGCGGGAAGTAAATAAAATTTAAAAATTAATAAAAAACATTTGGTGACGACATTAGCGACAACAATGTCGTTGCAGTATATTATTTTCAAAAAATTACTTTCTCGGATAAATTTAATTCAAAAAGAAATTCAAAATAGTTTTGGCGACGACATTAGCGACGATGTCGTCGCCAAAAGAAAACTTGACTTTTGACTACTTTTTTGTCGTTTAGTGGACTTTTGGCGACGAAAAAATTGTCGCAGCGAAAAGTCTCGTCGCCAAAAGCCAAAATTCTTGTAGTATGGAACCTCGAACCGTCGACCAAAGACACTTACCCACGCTTGTATTGCAAACCCACTTATCTAGCCGTGCATCGCACGGGCGTACACTCTATAGTGAATGAGCATGCAAAAGAGTATATTGTTCTATTTTTTACTATTATCAATGCTTCCCTATACCTAATTTGAGATAATAACTTGGATGGTACCATTAGCGATATCAACCGGTTCCACCCGTAGTTGGATAAATCTTGCAGACCCAGATGATAAGGGAGATCGGGTTTGTGTTCTATTGGCAAAGTCTCATAACTGTTTTTTGTAGGGTTTCTTGGTTATTAATGTGTTTTTATTGTGTAGAGTGTTGTGTTTTCAAGCTCGGTGGAGGTTGTTGGTGGTCGAACAAGTAGTGGTTGGTACTTGATTACCTGCAACTCCGGTAAATGTCAAAAGGGTTTGACAAGAGATGACGGTGGCTTCAAATGTGAAGGGTGTGATAAGACTGTTTTATATCCCCGTTTCAAGTGATTGTTGTAGTCGTATATGCATTTGTAGAGTAACAACACCATGTTTGGGTATTCTTAAAACGTCTTTTTGGTTTTGAGCAATAACATTGTTTATTGGTAATAAAAAACAGGTTCAAGCTGCAATTGGATATTAAGGATGAGACGGCGACAACTGTTGTTACTTTGTTTGATAAGCCTGCTGAAACACTATTCAACCGAACAACAAAGTCATTGATGGAAGAAGAATTGCAGGTAGATACTTAAATCTTTTAGTTCGTTGTCGTTATTATGTTTATTTGGAACTTAAAATTTGATATCCATTTTCAATCTTTTGCACTCATTACAGGATGACTCTAGGGATGATGTTCTTCCACCTGCTTTGCGGGCGTTGATTGGTTCAAAACATACATTTGAGATACCATGCCATACATATTATTGTTCTGGGAGTTATAAAGCATTTAACTGTACTCGGGTAATCTTACCTGGCCCAGATCCCCTGCTATTGGGAGCCAGCAGTAGTAACCATGCTGTTCATAAGGTAACTGTGGAGTCGTCTACTACTAATGTTAAAGACTCAATCGGTGTTCCCACTCCATCAAAGATCCGTGAACCAAAGAAACGTAAATCGTAAGTATTGTGTGCAGTACTTTCATATTGAATTGCATTTATCGTTGATTAAATATTCTCTAATTGCTAAATGATCGATGTTAGTCATGTGAATGATTCTGGACATGTGGCTGCACCTGCTGGGAAGAACAAGTCAGTGCTGGATTTGAATGATATTGGTGATCAAAACAGGTAACTGTGTAACACTATGTTTTATTCTTAAACCATTGAATTTAATTAATTCTTCTTATATCTTGCAAAATACCAGGCTACCCGATGCTATTCAAACAGATGTGGATGAGGGAAATATAGATGAAGTTGATGCAACCTTAGTTGATGATGTTTTTGAAGAACCCAACCGATCACCCAGTAAGTCAAAAAAGGAAGGTACATATCAGAGCATTCTTAGTTTTTGTTGTCTAATTTGGTGCATGGACTAAGCTATTTTGTTATGATCTGTACAGGGATATTGTTGAGTCTGAGTCGGATACCGATGATAATTCTGAAGAGAATTTGGAAGTCGATGATGGGCAGGCTTCATTGTTGAAGTCTATGAAAAGCTCATCCTCTTAGAGGTGTCAAGGCGTTTTAAATTTGTGTTAGGTCCAGATTTACTGGACACGCTCCAGACGTAACTGTTGGAGTCCTCTGAAGATTTGTCCAGAAATTATGTGAAGACCAATGAACAACTTACTTGTATAGAAATCTGGATTCCACCAGATTTGTTCACTGGACTTCACTCCAGTCAAGATCTTTCCACTAAAGAACATTCTCACTGAAGTCGAAGACTGAAGTCTGAAGAAAGAAGTCTGACAAATACCGGAGCTCACTGGAAGACTTACCAGATCTCCTGACTGGAGTCTTTGTCAGTGTTCTAGACCTTACAAGTCTGAACACTGATTACGAGGAATTGACTTTATGCCTTTACATGTCTTTAACAGGACAATCCATTTGTCTTTTGTTAAAAGCCTTACACGCATGTAAAGGTGGTTGGTTAATTAGAAGACAAGTCACTATCATGTGACTTTATTCTTGTACTTTAATAAATGCTTTTAAGGAATTAAAGTAATTTCTTTAAATGCATGTAACCATATTTGTACGGCAAAAAGAATATTATATTTATTCTTTTTGCCTATAAATACCAAGTCACTTCCTCGTCCAAATTACATACTTTTGCAATTTGGTGCCTTTGCTCAAATACTCTCGATCTAAACAGTCATACTTCACAACTTTAAGTATTTCGATCAAAGAGTTTATTTAGCAAAGATTAGATCACTTGTAATTCATAGGTTGTTTAGATACTTACTTTGTAATATCTTGTTCCGCAACAACCTTGTATTTTATTTAACATCAATAAATAAAATACACTTGAAAATTACATTGTGTCTCACCATTTACCTATTTGCTTATCTTTATATTGCTTAAGTACGTATTACGTTATATATTCTTGCATTTATATTTATCGTAATACTAGTCCAATCTAGTGCTTACTTGACGTTTAATACTAGTCTTATCTAGTGATTACTTGACTTGTTATTCTACACTTGTGGGTTAAACCATCGAGTGAAGGACTTCACAATCTGTTTTTTACTTTTATGTTTATGAGAGTCACAACAACGGGTTTTCCAGTCCTTTTGGATCTCATCTGTTTAGAGTTTGTTTCCTTCCCATGGTTCATTTGGGGTGCATCTCTCACAGTTTTATTTGCTTTCCCTTTCTATTATGTTACTACTTCGGTTGCTTTGCGATATTTGGTTTTCGACATTGTCTTGGTCAGAGTTCCATTGTAATAAAAAGTTGACTTATATATGGCTATTGTGTCTTCATTATGTCATATTATATCCTAGGAGCTCAAACCTAATATTGTTTGCCAACATATAATACTACTTTTCATTCATTCCATCAATACTAACACTGCTTACAAATTGCACACTTATATCTTTGTAGCTGAAACTTGAAATTGTTTCACAATTTATAACACTGTTCTGTAGTTTTTACACGGACTTTGAATCATTCATTCCATTAATACTACCTCAGTTTACAAATTACACAATTAAATCTGTGGGGTTGAAACTTGAAATTGTTATACGAGTACCACATATAACACAACTTTGTAGTTGATACAACTTTGAATCAAAGCATCAAGAAGCAGGAAAACATAAATATATAAATAACGCACGGGCATGCACTCTACTATAGTATAAATAACGGTTATCATTATCATCATCATCATTATTTATTTATGATGACTTTACAAAGTTTTGAAATTTCATATTTGCTTTATAGTTTTTATCTTCCATTCAAGTCAACCATTTGCTTTTGGAAAATTCGAAGTGGGGTGTTGTGATTTGTAAAATTATAAAATTGTAATTCTACATGTTAAAGTATATTCATTCAAGTACTTAAGTGGTATGTTTGAAATATTAAACAAGATAAAGCATGTCACTTGACAATTTAGACGATTTCGTTTAGTGGATTTTTTTCGTGTTTTTAGCGAATAAGTTTCATTTATTTTTTTTGTCTATTTATTTTTACAAAAGTATAGTAAATTAGAAAAGGGTATCGGGAATGGATACTCAATAGAAAACAGTTAGATAAGATTCCGTCTAGACTCGAGGGTTAAAAGTGTAAGTTTTGTAATATATGGTGGAGGGCTTGTCCCTTCTTAGTGTAAGTGTTAAGTTCGAATCCCACAAGTAAAGTTTTCTTGGAGTAATTACTAATATAATACTAACGCTACTAACATTTCATCGTTAAAAAAAATTAAAACAAAAGCAAAATAACTTTAATGTTAGTTATCCTAATCTTACTCTTGTTTTTTTTGGTAAGGCACCTAATGTTACTCTTAAGCTACATTACATTCCCTAAATATTAAAATGGGTTTATATTATTTACTATTGACTACAACTATATTGATTGCAACATGAAAATTTGAAAAATTTTTGTATCATTTATAAGCTAAAAATATTAATATGTAAAAACTTGTCCTTGCAATTTGATTTTCCCAATATAAAATTTATGCAAAATTGTTAACTTTTTTGAAAATTTCTCCCATAATAAAGCATTAGGCTTTAAGAGTCGAGTTCATAGTTGTTAAACTCTTACGAGTTACGAGTTGAGTCGATTCTTACGAGTTGAGTCGATTTACACCAAAAATGAGTCGACTCGTTAGATGACTCGTTTTTGTCCAGATTCTTACGAGTTGTTGTGTAAATTTGGAGCGAATCACGAGTCGTAAACTTACAACTATTGTAGTTTGAAACTATGGTTATATATTATATATTATACTTAACTTGTTACATTATTTTGTATGTTATTTATGTAGTTTTGATAATTTTATTGAGAATTAGAAGATAAATTGTAAGTTTATGTCTCAAAACTATTGCATATGTAATATTTTAGAACTTATATTTGCTTCTAAAGACGTCACATATATATAATTTTACTATATTATGTACTATTTAGAAATGTCTTGACTCTTACGAGTTGAGTCACGTACCGAGTCACGAGTCAAAAAATCATATTTTCGAATCAAGTAAAAAAATTACGAGTCGACAACTACGACTCGGGTTTTTCATATTTTCTTAGTAAGTATCGGTAGTAATTATAATTATAATTATAAATTGTTCAATGCTAGTAATTTATGTGTTTCTTTTTATGCACATTGTTAATTTTTACATGTCTTGAATATTTTAACAATATATATAGGTAGATGATTGTTAATTTTTACATGTCTTGAATGTTTTAACAATATATATAGGTAGATGATACGTTGGGTAAGTTTCACACACACACCATAGCTGGTCTATTAGGCGGGTTGTTGACAGGATTACTAGCTAAGCTAGTCCTATGCGACATATTTTTGCCAGTTACTGGTTCAAGGGGTGCATTTTATGGTGGAAACGGCGGTAAACAATTCAAAACAAATAGTAGCAACTTTATTTGTGATCGGGTGGAACCTTATATCGACAAGTATTATTCTGTTAGTAATTAGAATTTTTATGCCATCACGAATGCCTGATCATGAGTTGATGATCGGTGATGATGCTGTTCATGGAGAAAAAGCGTATGCGTTGTGGGGTGATGGTGAAAAATATGATCCAACAAGACATGGTTCGATTTTTGGAGCACCCGAGACCATACCAAATTTATGGAAATTGTGCGACAATAAGTGTTACTATTAACTTGTAGGTTCATATAATGAATCACAATTACTTTTTCTTTTCATGAATATTATTGTTTTGTATATATTGATAACTAGTCTTGATATTTGTGAGCAATACACAATTGAGTTAGTTAATCTATCTATCAATCTATATCTATAATCTATAACTACTTATAAAACAAATTAAGTATTCTATTTTTGAAATCTCTTAAAACATTTATAGCATACATTTTTTATCAACTATATTACCTTTATTAAATCCGTAAATCACATAAATTGATTTAGAATCGCCGTTGTTGCCACTACAAGTCGTCACCGTCATCACTGACTCGCCTCCGCTTACACCGCCACATTGTGCGGGTATTCGTCTATTTATAACTAAAAGAGGAGGTTGGAGGTACACTTGACACCCCTAATTCCTTTTCTTAAGCCTAAATCTCCCTCATAATTAATCTAGCTCTCTCATTTTTTTTATATTTTTTTTATTTACTTTTTTGCTTATTAAATAAATAATTGTATATATAATCTGTCATAAATTTTTTTCTATTAAAACAAATCTTTTTCAGTTTTAAAAATATATATTATTCTTAAAACTCTCACAATAAGTTATTATATATACAACACAAATAAAATTTTATTAATCATTTTTTATCAATTCTCCCCTTTCTATCTTAAAAAAAATCATGGTTATATAGCTTCTTAGCAAAAGAAAAAAAACATTTTTTTAATCACTTTAATTTAACTTTTAGTATTTTGTTCATGTTTATTCATTATTTGATATTTAATTTATTTTATTGTTAATTGTAGGTTGATCATGACTTATTCTTTCAAATTTATTTTGCTCATTAATTTATTTTGTTCACTATTTACATCTTTCTTTTTTAAAGTTAGAATATGACATATATTATGATAGATTTTATATATAGTTAATTATTTAATAAGCAAAAAGTAAAAATATATATATATATATATATATAGAAAAAAGGAGAGAGCTAGATTAATTAGGAGGGAGAATTATATCTAAGAAAAAGAATTAGGGGTGTCAAGTGTACCCCAACCTCCTCTTTTAGTTATCATATTAATAGATAGATAGATTAACTAACTAACTCAAAATGTGTATTGTGCACAAATATCAAGACTAGTTATCAATACATAGAAAACAAAAATATTCATGAAAAGAAAGGGTAATTGTGATTTATTATATGAACCTATAAGTTAATAGTAACACCTCCTGCCGCACGATATCCATAATCATAACTTGATGTGGTTTCGACTGCTCATGTGGGAAAAGGAGGTATTGTTTGCGGTAGTGTTTTTTTGGGTGAGAATGTATGAAAGATAAAGTGACGCTGATGTAGTGATAAAGAAGATGTCATTGTTTGAAGAGTTCACTAAGATGAGGAATATGTTTGTAAATTTGTTAAAAATAAATAAGTTATGATTGTAAAACTAAACTATGCTCTAAGATTATTAATTGTGCACAAGTGATTTGATTATTTTCTTTAAACGAAGTTAATATACCTATTATCGCTGCATAATAACAAGGGGATCATCATGCATCCTTCACGAAATGCTTGGAGCCAATGGTTGGACTTCACGAAATACTTGTAACGACCCATGGTCAATATCTCATTGGCTAGGGTACGTGCAAGGTTTCACCATTATATGGTGAGGTTTCCTTGATGTCGCATATTGACTGAATGTTCGAAAAAAAATCGTGATTCACTATATGAACCTACAAGTTAATAGTAACACCTCTTGCCGCACCATTTCCATTATCATAATTTGGTGTGGTTTCGGCTGCTCAAGTGGGAAAATGAGGTATTGTTTGTAGCAGTGTCTTATGGATGAGAATATATGAAAGATGTGAAGTGACGTTGATGTAGTCATAAAGAAAATGTCATTGTTTGAACAGGTCACTAAGATGGAAAATATGTTTGTAAAGTTGTTAAAAATAAATTATGATTGTAAAACTTAATTATGCTCTAAGATTATCAATTGTATGATGCACAAATGATTTAATATATTATCGTAGAAGGTGAGTAGTCTTTAACCAGTAGTATACCTATTTTATCCTTTACACTTAAATCTAAGATTTTATCGATACTTAAAATACCTATGACATTACTTATATATCTTATATTCATTTAGTCAAATGTTCCTTTTTTTATATAACTATTTTATTTAATTATAATTTAATAAAAAATTGAAACTTATCGAAACATTTTTTTATATGTTAAGATTATATTACAATCATTATTAAAAGGAAAATGATAAATCTTTTTAAAAATTAGTCTAAAACTCCTTTTAAAACTATAAGAAGGTGACATGTAATATCCACTAATTATATATCCTAATTTTGCCACCTGATTTTATCACATGTCTTCATCATATTTAGGAGGATTTTTAGCGCATGCTATTAAGAAGATTAATAATTTTCCTTATTAAAAATAGTAGCAATAAAAACTTTCAATGGTTGGAGTTGCGATATATTTTATTCATTATCCATGTAGAAGTAGCTGCTGAAATATGATTATAATATACGCACACACACACGAACGGAAGCAAGCTAGTACATTTCTGATGAGATATATGATGGAAGAAACTCCAATAACTGATCTGATCGATCACTCTCCCTTGTTTTCTTGTGCTCGACGACGACGGAAATCTGAGAGATCTTGAAACAACTTTGACACACTGAGATACGAGGATCCTCCGTGGGCCATTATTGCCCTGTTAGCCATTTCCGCAAGCTTTCGTACCCTTTCCCTGCATTGCTTTCCGATTGATCATCAACTCACTGAAGTTATACCAAGACATCGCCTCTGCCGCTAATCTGCCTCTGATTCGGCACTGAGTGGTCCACCAAGACAAAGCATCTTTAGTGAAAGAGTTTGCCATATACTTGACCCTTTGTTCAGGAGTACATTCACTAATACCAATC
Source organism: Erigeron canadensis (assembly GCF_010389155.1). Lineage (NCBI taxonomy): Eukaryota > Viridiplantae > Streptophyta > Magnoliopsida > Asterales > Asteraceae > Erigeron > Erigeron canadensis. Next base: position 21,831,550 of record NC_057768.1, read on the forward strand.
ACAACTTCCATCTTTTCTAACCATTGAATAAACTTGACTGCTCCACCTCTACCATCATACTCTTGCACGCCACAATCTTAAAGTTTTTGTAAGTACAAGTCCTGACGCCACTTCTAAGTCCCCTTGGCACATTCCCAAGTCGAATTCCTTGATCAACGTCTTCATAATATTCACCATCCTGATCATCCCCTGCGTCCTCATACTGAGCATCATGATACTGAGCATCTTCATTCTCTGCATTTTGTGCATTTTGAGCATTTTGTGCTAGTATAGTATTAACCACTTGGGTGATCATGGCAATCATGGCTAGGTCTGGTTGCATTCCAGCTTGCTCATTAGTAGTTTCATTTTCAGCTTCACCACGACCGCGTCCACGACCACTACCTCGGCCGCCACTGCGGCCTGCACCATGACCAACGCCACGACCAGTACCTCAACCTCCAACCTGTTCATTTCCACGACCAGTACCACGGCCGACACCTTGGACTACCTCAGGCCCAGTGCCACGACCAATACCACGGCCTCCACTCCGTCCAGTCCCTCGACCAATACCACGACCTTGACCGGAGTCTTCGTTTTCACCACGGCCTCTTCCACGACCACCGCTAGTTCCAGCACTAGATCTTGTTTTTGCCATTGTCCTATAACCACGCATCGTTAGTCGGGGAAGAATACACTCGACGATGTTAATATCACAAGATACTCTCAGTAAGCTCCCTCGTCTTATGGTCTAAGGAATGCTATCTAGAACCTAAACTATTCATGTCAATGCAATACATATATATATATATACTAATAATATATAACCTTAAATCGCAGTTAAAATGTGGTCCGAATCTAACACCTACATCCGTTGCACTAGTGGTGTATGTATACAGGGTGTACCAGCGGCTAACCCTCCACACCCCTAGTACATCTAATGCAAGGTCGGATCACGGTACTGGTATGCTCTCTAAGTATTGGTCAGGTATGTATACAGGGTGTACCAGCGGCTAACCCTCCACCTAACCAACACCCATTAAGCATCCCAGGGTAGCTACCAAACTCTCACTACAAGTGCAATCATTGATGTCAATAACTGTCGCAAGGCATGGCGGTAATCATAGAACAGTTGATCAGGCTTTTCTATGATTATCGCTATGCGATACTAGTTAGCTCCATCACTTCATCTTGCTCAAATACACATAAATAATCACAATAACACTGAAAGCACACAGTCACCACAAGCAGACAGTCATCAATTGACAGCCATAGTCAAAATAAGCACAGAGATAATAAGTCTTAATAAAACTTGAACTCAAAATATAAGTGACGTTAACACGTCTAGAATGCATCTATAATTCCTATCGTAAATGCTATACGGGGTTCTTAGGTTATAGTCTAGGTTTTTCCACCTAATTCTCTACAACCACGGCTCTGATACCATTCTATAACACCCCACCGTTGGCGGAAACATGAGGTGTCATGAAAAGTACAACACGACATGGAATTACATAGATACTGCTAAATGAAATAGAATATGATAAGTATATTCCCAAAACATGAGTTAGGTCATAACAGTGCTACAATAGCTTATTACAATCAAGTCCATAAAGAAATAATCCAAGGCATGTAGCCTCAAAGTTTGACAATTATTAAGGAGTACTAATCTCCGAAGTCTAGTCTAGCATAGCAGCCTTTATCCCTGATTAGCCTGAGCACCTGGAAAGTATACTAAAACGTGTCAACACAAAGGTTGGTGTCAAGTAATAGTTCGTAGGTTTTATGTCAAAAGTCTAATAAAAGAAATAAGTCTTTTGTGGATTCTTTTAAGTCTAAACAAGTAATAGTTCAATATATAACGAGAAGAGTTACGCCATAATAAGTCCAAATGTCTCAATGTCTCAAAGTCCGGCCTTACGGTACCTGCCTTAGTCCAAAGTCTCAAGTCTCAACTCATACAATAAGTACGTCCAAAGCACAACAAACAAACACATAATCACACACAAACAATAAGATCAAAGCACGTCAAATGGCACAAGTAACTCTATACGCAAAGGCTCAATATTGAACATAAAACAGAAACCGACAAAACTGTTTGAAAATAAGTATACTTTCCACCCCAAAACTTGTAAAAAGAGGGGCTACGAAACTCACCTGAAAAGTGTTATGAAAGTATAACGGACGAGCACGACAAGCACAATCAAAGTCCACGACAATCAACACCTACCAATAATACATGAGTAGTCACAATGACAGTCTTTGGTCTTAAGTCTTAGCCTGTTAGAAATGCCTTTGAGTGCACATGTCTTTATTTAACTTCTAAAACGACGTTTGACAAATTTCGAATAAACCGAGCAAGAGTCTAGATTTGACAACAAAGTCCTTTATCAAGTTCAAACACATTATTATATCAATACAACCTCATTTGAAATCATTTTATAGTTCAAAATAAGTTTTACTCGAATTTACTGAAAACTACACAAAATCGGAGATTTTTACCGAAAAGCTTACGAAACCGAAACGAGTTGAGGTTGAGCTCAACCTAATGGTTGAACTCGACCAACTAAAGCCCAAATATGTTATTTTAAAATCTTTTATTCATATGTTAGCCAATTGGACCAAAACTACACCTTTTGAGAAAACTAGTCAAGTTTAAGAACCGAATAAGCGCGTATGGACACGAAAGGCCAAAGAAATCGATTATATGAGTAGGGAAGTGGTTGAACTCGACCATGGCAGGTCCAGTTTGATCTTGACAGAGGTCAAAATGATTGTTTTCCAAGTCTTAAAGGTCCGATAGTTAAAACAAGTCATTTCGGGTCAAACTAGGAACCTTATGAGCCGTTTAAGCGACAAAAGTCAATAGAGGGTCAACCTAGACCACCAGAGGTCGAGCTAGACCAGGTAGAGGTCGAGCTTGACCTTCCTAGGTCGAGCTAGACCAGCCTAGGTCGAGCTAGACCTGGCCGGGGTCGGATTCATACGCGATTGAGCAAAAACGAACGATTTTGACGCGATTTTGTTAAAATAACGAGATCTAAGGCTAGCCAATTCATACCCATGAGTCTTGATTGCACAAAAAAGTGTCACAAATCAGTACCAAAAAGGGTGAAGTTCGACCGATTTCATACATCATGTGATCAACAATTGCACAACCTTAATCTTGGATACGGAATAGACTAGTTTTAGAGTCTTTTAGCCAAGTAAAGGATATCTTCAATTTTTGTAGTTGCACAAAATCCAAATTACATGAGTGCATAATGTATCAAATAAAAGCCTTAATCAAGGTTCAATTCGTTTCTTACACACAATTGTAACGGAAATTGCACAATTAGCAATCAAAGACATGATTCGCTTAGCTTTTGATAAGAACCGAAAAGTAGTTACATAAATATGTTAAGGGCCGAATTAAAAAACATGAAAATCAGTACCTTCTTATGTTTTTGATGAAGAAAATGATAACAAACACTAGTTTCTTGATCGAAGATTGAAGCCTTGATTGATTTGCAAGCGTTTAGAGCCGAAATCGAGAGAATGATTTAAGAGAAGATTTGAAAGACAACTCTTTTCTCTTCTTGTCTATGAAATCTGAATTTTTTTGTGAAGAAAGGGTGTTTTTTTCAAAGAAAACTTTAGAGAGAAATCTTATGTGTGTAAACCCTTTTGATGGAATGAAAGATCAAGTTTATATAGGCATGTATATGGTTGAATTCAACCATGGTCGAACTCAACCAGGTCGACCTCAACCAGGTCGACCTCGACCAAGTCGACCTCAACCAGGTCAAGATCGAACAACATCTGGAAAATAGACTCTTTTACGAGAACGTGGCCGCTTGAATCGTCAAAAACGGAGTTACGGTTTGAAAGTTATGACCAAAACAAAATCAATACGTTTTTCTGTTGTCGATTCGTTTAATTAATTAAAACGACGCCATATACGGCAAGGGTAAATGATCTCCGTTGATTCGCTTAATGTTTTGAAAGTTCATTTTAACTTTATTTGGCATTTCTATGAGGCAACTAGTCTTCCTCAATCATTTGCTCCAAGTCTTAAAAAGTTAAAGGCACTAGTACTCAATAAACATGTCTTGTCTTATTCATACTCTAATCCATATAGCCACACGTCTAAAGACTTAAATTGATAGTTAATGACCTTCTACAAACGGAAAAGTATAGTCAGACGAACGCTCAGGTGATGGTTGTCACACAAACAATCAAGCTTCACGTCCTGGATTAACTTGGTTACCTGAAAAGTGTACTAAACAAGTCAACACGACGTTGGTAAGTTCGTAGTAATGATTCACAAGGAACCATCGTCAATAAACACAATATGTATAAGTAAAGGCAATTCATAACTTACAAGTAGCCTTTGTGTGTCACATTATCAATACAACGAGATTACACGATAAAAGTAAAACGTGTAATAAATAAGCACAAGTAATGTCAATATTAAGATACGTGTCATATGTATGTCAATGTCATAACACATATCATAAGTGTGACCATCAAGTCAACAATACAACAATACTCACATGTCATCCCAATGGATAATGTGGCATCCCAAAATCATTAGTGTATATATGTCTAGATACCCGGATGTCCATGTGCATCTCATCAATTCAACTCAAGCGTATACATCTATACACTCAGATGTCCATGTCCATCTCACCAATAACCATATCATTAATATGCATGTTAGTCTCAATCACAAGTCCATCAATCATCAAAGCACTCAATCCAACCAAAATTATACTGTGAGTTCCTACAACAAGATGTAAGTCAAATATAACAAGTATATCAAGTACACCCGACTGACAAGTACAACTGATCTTGAAGGACAAGTTCAGTATACGATCCATATATGGATATGAACAATTAACTGAAAGTAATTGCAAGAAAATAAATGCTGAAACTATAAAAGTAATATATATAATCAAGTATGCGACATTGAGACACGATGTACTTTTCAATGTATTTGATTTATTCATATAAGCAAATACAAAGGTTGTTACGGAACAAACATAATCACAAAGGTGAAAATATCTAAACAACCTTGAAATACAAGTGATCTAAAAAACTTGGAAATACTCGTAAGAATTACTTAGAGTATATCTCACAACTTGCAATGTCAAAAGTTCCAACAACTTGCAATTTGTGAGAAGCCTTGTATTTGTAGACAAAGTCCAACCTGATGTAGACTTGTTAGTACAATACGTGGTTGGGATACTTTTTAAGGAATTCAAATTGACTCCTTAAAAAGTGTATGTTAAGGTTAAGTGTGAAAGTCATTGATGTGACATTTTACACTTTATTCCCAACCTTTTACTGAATCTGTCACTTTATCAGGTGTTATAGAAGTAACTAGATAAAGAGAGATAAAGTAAAAAGGGATAAAGGCATGAGAATGTACCCAACTATGACAAAAAAACTATGTAATGTACCCTACTACTCGACTTGCTATCCAGTGTAACCAACTACGTTTTTTGGGTTATTCAACGCAAGCAACTTGCTACAATAGGTTTTGATCCAGTTATATGAATGTATCTGTATCTATATCATCATCATCCTTACTAAAATCGCTGGAAAAAATTAAAATCGCGATAACTTTGTTGTTTCTTTGAATTAAGACTTGAAACTACCACCAATCGACTCAAAATTTGATCCCGCACAAATCCTAACCAAAACTTTTCGAATCTGACACTCGCCAGAAAAGATGGTGATTCGCCAGAAAAATTAAAATCACGATAACTTTGTTGTTTCTTCGAATTAAGACTTAAAACTACCACCAATCGACTCAAAGTTTGATCCCGCACAAACCCTGACCAAAGGTTTTTAAATCCAACACTCGCCGGAAAAAATGGTGATTCGCCAGAAAGATGCGGTTGGTGTCTTGCTTGCAGAGCTACTCTTAGTAGCAAAAAAGGGTGCTTGCTGAATGCAGTTGCCGCAAATGCCATTAAAGGTGCTTTTAAGATAATTTCCTCGCCAAGCCAGTAAAAAAAAAGTGGAAGGCAGTCTTGTTTCGATAGCAACTTATCTCATGTACATGGAAGAGAGGTTGTGTGGTTTAACAGTCGGGTCATTCCTAATTGCAAGATATAGAATTCACTGGCGTAAACAACTGGAGGAAGCTACAACTTTGGGTTTAGAATTCAATGTTGAAGACTTTGAATCGATAATTGGTAACCTGTTTTTAATTAAAAGAATAAAAAATGCAAGTGGTAACCTGCTACTTGTTGTGTATATGGTCGCTTGCGTTGAATAACCCAAAAACCGTAGTTGGTTACACTGAATAGAAAGTCGAGTAGTACTTTACACTGAGATGCTTCAGTCTTCGATCAGGTAGAATCCTCTCTGTGCTCTACTTCTGAGATGATTCTCTTTCTTCAGTCCTCAGTCTTCGACTTCAGATTGAATGCTTTCAGATTGGGCAGATCTTGAATTCTGAAGTGAAGCTTCAGTGAGCTAATTCTGAATGGCTTCAAAGCTCTGTACAAGTATCTTCACTGAACTTCAGCTATTTCTGAACAAATCATACTTGGTCGATTTTCGACCTAACATATACGTACATACACTTAGGAGGATTCTGCTTTCAACGAGTCCTAGATGCTAATATATAGAGGGTCACCCGTAGCCTTCCCACCACATCTAAAAGCCCATGAAGGCATAACCGACTTTCATGTATGTACGTCTTTCCTAAAAGAAACACAACATCACAATCGTATGCGTAAACCATCAAACAATCCATCAAAACCATTCCATTAATCAAACAATCAATAAAAAAAAAACATAACTCAAGTCAAACAATAAATCACACAATTGAACAAGTAGTGTACACTTTCCAGCCCGAATCTCAAGCGAGTAGTGAGCTACGGAACTCACCATGATTTTCAAGCAAAACGACGAGTTAATATCAAATTATAAGCGTTGAATAATCACCACATGTCCACCACCTATCAATATATATCACAATGCAATAAATGTCAATACTAACACCCTAGGTAATAAGGTCTAGTTAGTTTTGATCATGCCATAACCCCACAAACACCTCAACGGCTTTCCCGAGCAAGAACAAGGGTAATTTAACCCAACTTTTTTAGAAATAGAAGATTCAGACCAAAAGGATGATACCATAAGAAAGTAGACTCTCATACAATTCCAACGATAGGTCATATGTTAAAATTGGACTTATGGTTTAAAAGTTACGAAGTTTAAATGAAAGTAAAGTGAAGTGTTGAAGAAGGGAAAGTTGCGTCAGACCCTTCCAAAGTTGCGGTGCAACTTTTGATCAGTGGAGAAACCAAAATAAAAGTTGTGCCACACCCTTTAAAAGTTGTGCCGCAACTTTTGATTAGTGGGGAAGCCAAAATGAAAGTTGCATCACACCTTTCCAAAGTTGCGGCGCAACTTTTGATCAGTGGGGAAGCCAAAATGAGAGTTGCAACACAACCCTCCAAAATTGCGACACAACTTCCGAGTTTCCAGGAACTAACACGACCCAAAGACCAATTTTGACTCCCAAAATGATTTGTAAATGTCCAAAACTCATTTTTATACATAAACCAACATATTTTAACATTATTAAACATAACCCATATCATAATCTTGTCCCAAAACATTAAATCCATCATCAAATCCTTACAAATCAACCCCAAACCCTAATGAAACCCTATATCACCCCAAAACCATTTTTGACTCGATTTTTGACCCGAAAACACTTTGCTACAACTAGAAACATGTTAACAAATGTAAAATGGTGATTTTGAGTTAAGTTTGACCCAAATGAAGAGTTTTCTTGCACTTTGTGACCCAATTCTTTGATATGATGTTAAGAAGATTATATGGATGATGATTCTAACACTAATCTTGCTTGAATAACAATAAATGATGATGAAAATCTAGAGAGAGAGATGTAAGAGTGTGTGTGAGTTCTTGCGTTAAGTGAGAGAGAGAGAGAGAGTGAGAGAGAGAAAAAGAGATGAAGAATGGTTGGATGAGTGAATGGATAAGGTGGGTGGGTGTAAGGGTTGGGTAACTTAGGTGGGTCATGCGTCTTGGATCACACCCATGGGTTGACCCATACACTTAACTAGATGATTTCATTAGTCGTTTCACATCGTTTGACATAATACGTTTAACAATCGACACGTCCATTACATCACTAGTCATTAAGTCGCAAATATGAACTCAATTATATCATGATTTAATGTCATTAGTCAAATAGCACTTAAAGTCAAATAGTCAAAATTCACGAATGTTACAATAGTAAACGCTAACCATCATTTATAACCTAAAACATATAATTTAACCCATTAAAAAACCCCACATATATACCTTTTATTGGATTAAAAAAAAGAGTTATCGTCATTTATTGGAAACTCATTACTGATCAAGCGACGCCTGCTGTCTTTTTCAATCTTTCATTGTTCCACTTTAATTTCATATATTTGGCATGGAAAGTAGTTATTTTTGTTTATTATTTATTGTAAATAATATATATATATATATATATATATATATGCATGTATATATATATGTATAGAAATAAAATATTATTAATAAATGATATATTAAATATTGTTATTATTTAAAAAACAATAACATAGCATAGCAGTTGTTTCTTGTCATGTCTTTTTATGTTGGTTTAAACCTATCGAAATTTCATTTATGTCTTTAAGTTTTAGATTTTATTTATTGATATAGCAATTATTGTCGTTTTTATAAATTAGCTTATATAATATAATTTTTGCGTTTAGTTTATGTGCCCTTATCTTTGTGCTCAACCTGGATCCATAAATCTTCAGAGACGGGCATATGAATCAGCAGCAGAGATATGATATGGTATGTACCTTTTGAAGCGAAATAAACTTCTTATGAAAGATCATCATCGAAAACCATGGAATGCTACTTGAAAGTATTCCCATTACAATTGCTGCCTATGATTGCACCACCCATGCACCTCAAAGACAGCTCATATTAATCATCATGTAAATCTCTCTCTCTCTCCCTCTCTCTCTCTAGATGTGAGGGGTTTTTCACCCAAGTTGGGTGGTGTTGTTCCACACATTCACTTCTCCCATATGTGTGTGTTTGTGTAATTTTAAGTATATTCATATATATATATATGTTTTATTCAATTCAGTTTTGGTTCTGACTACTCTAGCTAAATTAATGTACAATGTTTTAATGTGATATATAACTGTAAATCTAAACCATTTTTTAGAATATAGCAGTCAAGGAATGAAACAAATCAAGATTGTCTTGAAAAAATAAAGATAAATACATAACATAAGAAAATCCAACATATCCTTTCTCAAACAATAATTAAAGAAAGAAAATAATATCTACACTTCCCCAGCTCCACAATATGAAATAAGTGGTCATCACATTATTTTTTTTAATAAAAGTCCTACATATCAAACTAGCTTATTACCCGCGTAGTACACTGAATTTATTCATTGTTTTTTGCATTTAAAAACTTTTAATATATGAAAACGATTAACATTTAAATAAACATTTTGTAACACCCCGAGCTAGGCTCTAAATGCTACCAAAAAGATATAGCGTATGCAAGAAATTATCGTAGAATAAGTCTAAATGAATAAAAGGGAACTGGTGAATCCAACCTCAATATAAAGTACAAAATGCACAACCAAATGATGACTATCGATCCTAAGCATGAAATAAAACAATGGGCGAATGAATTCTTTCCACGAAAGTCCAAGCCCGAGTCCAGCATAAGTATCTATCAAACTTCACATCCAAGAATTTCTTGATTACCTAAAAAGTGTACTAAACAAAGTCAACACTAGGTTGGTGAGTTGGTAGTAATGGATCACAAGGAACCATTGTCAACAATCACAATATATATAAGGAAAAGTAAGTAATGTCTTACAGATAGCCTTTATAAGGCACAAGGTCAAGCAAGATATGTAAACCGATATTAAACCTCGTTACATAACAAGCCAATATTGCATCAACAATGATGAGGAATGTGTGTCACAATTATTCATAAGTGATATCAACATCAATGAGTATGCGAAACAATAAGGATGCATAAAGTATATGTGCATGCGACATGATCAAGCAAGGCATGAGTGTATATCATGTGTCTCTCAACAATCATCAAAAGTGCACAAGTTCCCCGGGGAGCGAATGACCTCGCACACGTTTCCCATACAAAAGGGGTGCGTACATTCCGCTCACATTTCCCATAGCCTGGGGGTACGTGCGTCTCATCAACAACCATATCATTACATATGCATGTTTAAGTTCCTCGGGGAGCGAACGGCCTCGCACACGTTTTCCATACAAAATAGGTGGGTACGTTCACACTCACGTTTCCCATAGTTTGGGAGTGCGTGCGTCTCATTCACAAGTCCATCAACCATCAAACCATTCAAACCAACCAAAATGATACGTACATACACTTAGGAGGATTTTACTTTCAACGAGTTCTCGATGCTTATATATAGGGTCACCCGCAGCCTTCCCACCACATCTCAAACCCTTTGAAGGTATAATCGAATTCCATGTATGTATAACTATCCTAAATATAACCATACATATCACAATGATGTACATAATCAACCAAACGTGTCAATCAATCCATCATTCAATCAATCAAGACCATCCATCGATCAAACAATCAATCAAGACTATCCATCAATCAAACAATCAATTAAAACTATCCATCAATCAAACAATCAATCAAAACTATCCATCAATGAATCAAACAATAAGTCGTCAATCAAATTAACCAAACAATCAAACAAGCACGTATGTGTACACTTTTTAACCCGAATCTCAATTGAGTAAGGAGCTAACGAACTCACCTTGATCGGATAATGAAGTCAAGATCGAGCTAAGATGAAATTATAAGAGATCAACGTGCATCAAAATTCCACACCTATAATATATGTCACATATGCATTAATACATACACATATATTATTTACATTATTAACTTGTGTCAAAGCCCTACTTCGTGTTTTAGTTGTGACTCAAGTCACTTGAAGGTTTCTCGACACTTGACCAAGTCGTTAAAGAAGTTAGGATGTAGTTTGTAACAATCTAAAGTCGTCCACAAGTCACTTCGTGACAAAAGTTATTATAGGACAACTATAAAATTTAAGTTAAGACTTTAACTAAGCTTTTAAGTGCAATTCAGGGCTTTGCGCGACTCCCGAGTCTCGTCAAGGTCATTAGTGGAGTCAAGAATCAGTTTAGAATGAGTTAAAGTCTGATGTGCAAAATCGAGCTTTAAAATTTATAAAGTAGATTCACCTAAGAACTCACTACTACGCACTCACGGGCAGTGGACCCGATCGTTTGTAATATAGTTAAGAGGTAAGACCGTGTTCGTTCGCAGGGATTGGATTGACTAGGTTTTTGATGAAATGGTTTGTAATACGGGTGTTGCTTCGAAATTACCTTAACAAATTTGATTTAAAAACGAATTGCAAAAACTAAAACAGAACCTCAGACAATAATAATAAAAGTCATCCACCTTGACTTCACTCGACTTCAAATGTGATTGCATTTAATTAACATCAAATTATTTAGAGTTTGAAGATAATCGTGACAAGATTAAGGTGCTCACCTGGTAACACCAACCGTGAACAAATTACCGAATCACCTAATTGCAAGTTAAATTAACCAAGCCGGCACCACCAAAGCAAAGATAACTTTTCCATCAATTAGTTTTATTGACTATCGAATTATCAATTGCACTTATGTGACAATAATGTGGTACCACCAACCGCTATGAATCACGTTGACAAAATTACTCTTTTCTTAAAATGATATTCACTATCATGCCATGAACTAGTGATAATTACTCATAGACTAGTAACCGTTTTAAAATCACACATACATTCAACTGGTACCACCAACGAAGAAATATATGCAACCAATATCATATTTAATAATTAAAAGAATTAAATCATCAAGATCACGGAACAACGATAATTAAATAAACTCTTTTGAATTAAAAATATTGCAATCACATCATTCGTCTCGTTACATCAAGGTGGATGATAAACATTTTAGCCACTCATGATTGTAGAACAATAATAATCAATAAAATAGAAGAACATATTGTACCAATCGTTTGAGAAAGTAGAAAATTGCAAGACAGAAAATTAATACGATCTAGATGGGTGCTCGTGAATCTTCAATGGATCCGCCTAAGAAAAACCTCTTGCTTGGACACCTGATAGAACCCCTTGTAGAGCAGCTCCTAGAAAGACTTTGGATCCATTGGAAGTTAGGGTTTTGTTTTGTATTTATACTCTTCACAAAATCTGATGCAAAAACCATTCAGGACTTCAGATCCCGTGCTGCCACTGCGGCGCAGTGGGATGTGTCTTCCCTCACTGCTGCGCATTGAGGTCCAATTGACTTTGACGTTCTTCAACTGCGGCGCAGTGGGATGTGCATTCCTCACTGCGGCGCAACCCAAATCTTCGGCTTGCTTTTCCTCTTTACTGATTGCGGCGCAGTCTCTCCTTTGCCATCCCCACTGCGGTGCAATGGGGTTTATTCTCAAAATTTCTGTAGATTATGGCTGCGGCGCAGTGGGCTACATACATCCCCACTGCGGCGCAGTCAACACTTATGTATAAGATACTTCTTTCGATCTCAAGTACAAGCCGAGCTCCACCGTCTTTTCCACTTAAATCAAGTCTCAATAATTCAAATCAACTTCTGGGCCAATAAGTCTTTCGAAAATGTACCAAATGAGCGTGAAACCTGTTTAGAGTCTGAAACCACTAACAAACACCATAAATTCATCAAATGCACATAAAATCGACTTAAAAGACATAAATATATGGCCAATAATGATGTGGGCGATGGGTATAAATTGGTCACATCAAATCCCCCCACACTTGAGCATTGCTTGTCCTTAAGCAAATCCAAACTTTAAGTAAATCATTCCTTGACAATCAAACTATCAAACAAGTGACAAGTATCAAAAAGAAACAACATCAAGCATGTCGAATGACAAAAGGCGGGTGAAGCAGTTTTAATCTTAAATGAAAACTCGAAATGTTTGACAATACCTGAACAATCCGCAAGCCACGATAACTCAACTAAGCATAAATGAAACAAACGATCCTATTAATATCATTCTACTCCAAGAAACTTACTTTCGGGGTTGAATATATGAAGAATCATTCATAGCTCAGTCGTGATGTATACTCTTTTACCATAGGCTTGAACTAGGATCATCACTCACCAACACGGCGCAAGGATCAAGTACATCGTCAAAATAGGCATAAGGGTGGTTGTATAGTTAAACTAAGGCTATGTATAAATGGATATGTACTAGGAAGTATGGGAAATTTATAGGTTAAAGGTGAAAGATAAGAATCAAAAGTATAAGATATATATGAAAAATGTATAAAATAGTCTAATCAAACCCATACCATTGATTGCCAACAAACCACCAACCTATAAAATGATATCCCACGAACACACTTCCAAAATACCAAGCAAACCCGACACCGTTGTGGTATATCAACTTCAAACAACTTATTATCAACCAAGTCTTCCATAATAATGATACAACAAACTTTCTAGACATTTGGAAATGAGAAATACCCACTAGTAGCCCAAGTTCTTTCTCTCTTTTTTTTTTAATTTTTCATAATTTTTTTATTCTTTTTGAACCATTTTTACTCTACTAGTAAGTATCCTCTTACAATGATGATCATGTCTATAACTCTTCACTTTCTTTGTTTGAACAATCCAAGACAATCCCCAATAACTTAACCCATTGACATATTCTCATAGACAAGAATATTCTACTAAGCAATCCACTGAAGCTCTCCCAAACCATCCAAACAAACCAATGACAATCAATGGCCCCCTAGATTAGATTATCGGTATAGTTAGGTATAATTAGGTGAAGTTTACATATAAAGGTGGATTTATACAAAGGTAAAGGTAAAGTTAAAGGGATGTATATGTGTATAATTTGCTAAGGTATACAAAGAAAGGGAAAAAATGTATGTATATACAAGTATATGTATGAGGTTGTATAGTAGGGGTATAGATATACAAAAGAAAAGTGAAAAGAAAGAAAGAAAAAGTATGGTCAAACCTAAATGCCAATTCGTCATCCGATGTACTCGTCACGATCACCAGGCCAAGTTCTAGAATCAACACATCACCGGCACACTCTTATCGAGAGAAGAACCCGGAAATGGCTTAGAAATACCTCAAACACGCACATCCTAGTGCAGGGTATCAAAATGAAAACCCTTACTCCCGAATAAATCCAAGAGCCTAAGAGAGGGACGTATGTACGAGGCAATCAAACCAAAACCGTCACCTGACACAACTATATATGAAATGATGAAATCTCACATTTGGGTGTTTTGGATATATATATAAGCATGCAAGTAATGTTATCAATCCCAAAGGACGAGCCAAATAACTGTTCAGAACACACTTTGCCAATTAAAAAAAATTTTGTCAAGGAAAAATTTTGTAGTAAAGTTGCTTATTAAGTTAAAGATTAAGTGACAAAAGCAATTTACCACAAGGACAAGTTCAACTCAAGTTTAAAAATCATATCAACTTCTATTATCCCGCCAAATTGAAAGCATCAGTTTTAAACATGCACATCACAGTGAAGAGCTCGAAATGGAGACTCCTACCCTTAGATAAAATCAAAAGGCCTATGAGAGGGATACATCAACAAAACCGATAGAAATCTCAATGGCAAATCAACAATAGCGATAAACCCGGTAGCTTAAACCAATTTGCCACCCCCCCCCCCCACACTTAAGATGGACAATGCCCTGAATGTCCATATTCGGTCAAACAAAGGTAAATAGGGGTAAGCAACATAGAAAAATAAGAGCACATACCGGAATAAGGACACATTCCGTTTTGAAACAAGTTAGTCGACCCCGTGTCACAAATGGCGCTTCCGAAATAGGAAGAGCACTTTGGTTGGTGGGAGAAACAACTTGTACCAAAACGGAAAGTGCGAGAGTTGTGTGTGCATCAAACATACAATCAACAATAAAGCGTTGAACTTACTGCCAGCATACGCACACCATCACACAATCAACACATTGATGCCATAGAAAATAGCTGAGAAGAGAATCCAAGGGGTTCCCCCCACACTTGAGTTGCGCTATAGCTATCAAATGTAATAACCTGCTTTACTAGCATCAATATCAAACCAAACCTCCAAGTTTATCAAAGTAATAACTGGTTCATGCAACAAATAAAACCTAAAGCAAATAAAAGAAAATGAAAATACAAATGCAAATGTCTCATCACCCCGTAGGGCGGATACCAGAAAATAAAGACAGAAAATAAGAAACAATGTATACGGTACAGTCATCCAGATACCGATATGAATAACAATCAATCAACATATGACTCCATCCCGCGGAACCGAATGGGAGTCATCATCATCACTATCATCACTCATGCTGTCCAGGGTGTCCACAAGAGAAACTGGGTGGAGCAAAAAGATCGGTCACCCAGTTACGGTCCTCCTCCTGTGCTGAGCCAGAGCCATATAACCACCTTTTGCCTGATCTCCTGCATATCCAGACCCACCAGCAGCAAATCCTCCTGAGCCGCTAGCAATATCGGCGAATCCAGAACCAGTACCTGCAGTAAAACTAAGCATAGAAGATGAAACACCAGCATCACCACCCGTGTATCGACCAAACTGGACCGGCCCTCTAGGAGATCCTCCCAAGTCATGGGGCCGTGAAAACATGTCCACCTGGGCGGGCGTAAAGAAGAAAGAACCGTCGTCTTGTCTATATAGTGGAACACGGATGGGTGGTGGGCTAAAATCAGGAATCGGGTCGGGTCTGACAAACTCCTACCCCGCAAACTGGGCTTGCCACATCGGTCTATAGTAATCAAGAGTGTAGTTAGTGTACTCCTGTTGCAACCCTAACCAAGTGATCTCCTGATCCATCCGCTGCTGGTAAGCATCAAAAGCCTGGCGGCTGGCCTGTTGCCCCTCAAATATCTGCTGAAGTTGGGCTCCCAACGGGGTCAAATCAATACCTGCCTGACCTCTCCTCCTCGGCGGCTCCTGTGGAACATCCCCCATCTCTACATCCTCAGTTGCCTCCACAATCGGAGGCGGTGCAGCAATCACTCCCTCATCATCCAACAATCTCGTAGATTGACCCCCCTGCGCCTTCCTTAAAATCTTTGTCTTAACCCATTCTTTTTCCTCTAAACTCTCCTGATGAACGGGTGGTGAAAGATCAGTTTGACAGTCCCCGGACTCAAAAATACCCATCCTCATATAGATTCGGGTAATAAAATGTCCTAACACCAACATAGAATCACTATGGTTGCACATCCTATCCAAAACAACCATAGGGGCTAGTGCAAACCTGCTCGGTGCCTGCTCAGAAAACAGTTTAATAAGCCATAAATCTGTTTGGTACGCTTTGTCCCAGTGAGTGGACCTTTGTACCAAAAACGTAACAATCAGGCGGTGCAACAACCTCAACCGCACATTCTTAATCTTAGAAACACTAACCGTACCACCAGACGGCCAGGCTTCTCCCCCAGAAATACGAGTCCAATACTGTGCTATGGACTCACCATCACCAATATCCTGCTTAACATATAACCCTTTCCTCAACAATGCCCTAAACTCCGGATTAGCTAACTCCTCCCTTGAATACATTCTACAGTAATACCCGAACTGCGCTATAGAAATTTTCCTTTGAGTTCCCCCATAGTAGAATGCAACACATCTCTCTTCAAAAATGTCCTTCACCTTATGCAGTTCCTTCGACAATTTCAGAGTCGAAAAGAACTCTAAACACAACTCCCTATACACCGATTCCCGGTTGCTAAAAACATTTTGCCACAAACTACTAGTAACAACCCGGTCTCCCACTTGAGCCTCAACCCGAAACCATCTATTTATTTCACCCTGAATACCAAAATGTTGAGCAGCAGTAGGGTGGAGATACCGGGGTGGGCAAACCACATCTTTATGAATGGCAAACAACTTATTGAGATAAGTGTTCATATGTGGTTGCTTGACCCCCTGAACTCGAGCCAAGCATGTTTTTCATTGAGTTGTCCCGGCAAAAACTTGATAGTTGGTGGTTCCGGTTGTTGTCTCGCAGCTTTAGCGGCAACCTCCGCGGTCCCACTTGATTGGCCCACTTCTAGGTTCTTTCTTTTATCAACACCAGCAGCATCGTACAATCCCGAAACATAAACAAACAAACACGTTAAATGAGGAATACAAAGTGAATCATGCAAGATAAACGAATAAAACTGGGCAGGAGAGTCATCCCACTGCGGCGTAGTGGGCTTAAGCACCACCTCACTGCGGCGCAGTGAGGCATAGGACAAATTCAGACGAGAGTTCCCACTGCGGCGCAGTGGGACTTGCCACTCCCTCACTGCGGCGCGGTGGGGTTCAAAACATGTGCAGGTCGCGAGGGTCCGACTGCGGCGTGGTGACATGCTTATCTGGGCAAGTTCATCAAGTTTTTCACAGATTAACGCAAATTTACTGGGGTAATTAATCATTCTATCAGCTATATTAAGCAACAATTACTACTTAATCACACTTTAATTCCCCCCCCCCCACACTTTTTCATTAAAAAGCACTAATTTTTCAAAACCCTAAGTTTGATTTCGACTCAAATCCGGATGAACAAGTGTTTGAATCGTGAAATTAACCACCTCATTAGCATAATTAACACATTACCCACAAAACCCATCAACCAATTCGGAAATTAAACCCTAAAAATTGAAAAATAAAAATTAAAGAAATTAAAAAGAAAAAGTCAAGAATGCTTACATTCTTCCCCATGATAATGATAGACAAGTGATAATCTACGAGAATAAAGTAAGAAAAGAGCAAGATTTGTGGTGGATAAGAGGTAAAAATCGGATGCAATGAGGGTATGGTAGGAGACCCGTTCGGTTTTGTTTTCTTTGTTAGAGAGGAAAAGATAAGTTATTTGTGGTAAAGAATAAAAAGTCACTTTCCCTTTTTTATTTAAACCTCGCTCCCCTGCCTTGACCAGTCAACTGGCCCACTGCGGCGCAGTGGGCATCGGTCTCCCTCAATGCAGCGCAGTGAGGCTAAATGCATCCGGATGCCGAGATTTTTAGGTACGGCGCAACGAGCAAGTCAAACCCCACTGCGTCGCAGTGGGGTTTTTGTCAAAAACTTCCGAGGTATTTGGCTGTGGCGCAGTCAAGTGCCGCAGTGGGGGAATTTTCCAGAATTTTTTTTTCGTTTTTTAAACAAAACTTACCTCAATCCACTTCACACCAAACCTGAACCTGCACTTTCTTGACAAAACAAAATCAAATCTAACTAATGAGAAGAAAATGAAGTTCAACAAAACAAAATTAAACACGGGTTGCCTCCCGAGAAGTGCTTAATTTATTTTCGAGTCGTGAGTTAGACTCGACCTTCATTCAAGTTTCCGGTTCAAAAATGGGGATCTCCTCAACCATCCCCTCTTCTTGATCTTCTTCCAAGTACAACTTCAACCTAGGGCCATTCACAATGAAAGAACCGTCTCCATTTCTTTTGAACAGCTCAACATAGCCGGACGGATACACATGCTTGATCACAAAAGGTCATATCCACCTAGAAGTTAGCTTAGGTTGTTTAATTTTAAATTTAGATAAGAACAACAAAACTTTTGCCCCAACCTTAAACTCCTTCCTACGGATCCTTTTGTCATGGTAAACTTTGGTTTTCTCCTTATAAATCCTTAAGTTTTCATATGCACCCAACCTAAGCTCATCAAGCTCATGAAGTTGCAACATCTTAAGTTCACCGACCTCCATCATATCTAGGTTCAAGTTTCTCAACGACCAATAAGCCGTATGCTCTAGTTCAACCGGTAAATGACAAGTCTTACCATAGAGAAACCGGTATGGCGTGGTGCCAATCGGTGTCTTAAAGGCCGTCCTAAACGCCCACAAGGCGTCATCTAGCTTCTTTGACCAAACCTTGGGGTTATCCCCGACTGTTTTTTCCAAAAAGTTTTTTAATGCCCGGTTGGTGTTCTCCACTTGACCACTGGTCTGTGGGTGATAAGAGGTAGAAAAGTAATGATAAACAACATATCTTTTAAGAACCTTAGCCAATTGATGATTTGCAAAATGTGTACCACGATCACTAATCAAGGCTCTAGGGCAACCAAAACGACTAAACAATTGTTTCAAAAAGTCTAT
This sequence comes from Erigeron canadensis, assembly GCF_010389155.1. NCBI lineage: Eukaryota > Viridiplantae > Streptophyta > Magnoliopsida > Asterales > Asteraceae > Erigeron > Erigeron canadensis. Next base: position 21,850,753 of record NC_057768.1, read on the forward strand.
GACTACTCTCGCGTCGTTTGTAGGCAAAGCCTTGGCTTCAGCCCACTTAGACACGTAGTCAACAGCAACCAAAATATACTGAAACTTATTAGACAGTGGGAGTGGTCCCATGAAGTCTATGCCCCAAACATCAAATACTTCGCATACCTGAATTCCTCGCTGTGGCATTTCATCCCGTCTAGTGATGCTCCCTTGTCTTTGGCAAATGTCACAGGTTTCTACCAACGTTTGAGCCTCTTTGAAGATTGTAGGCCAATAGAAACCTGCATCAAAAACCTTTTTACCTGTAACTGAAGGACCATAATGACCTCCAGTTGGCCCGTAGTGACAAGCATCAAGAATCTCCCGAGTATCAGCTCCAGCTATACATCTTCTCACCATACCATCTGCACAAGAATGAAACAAATATGGACTATCTGAAAAGTAGTGCTTAGCATCCGATATGAGCTTCTTCTTTTGTTGGCCCGAGAAATCATCCGGTATTTCACCTGAAACCAAATAATTAGCAATATCAGCAAACCAAGGACCTTCATCACAGTTAGAAATAACATTTAAATATTCATCGGGGAAGTTATCCTTAATCTCCCCATCTTAAAGTTCCTCCCGGTTTGGGTCTTCCAATCGGCTCAAATGGTCAGCTGCTAAGTTTTCTGCACCTTTTTTGTCCTTGATTTCTATATCAAACTCTTGTAGCAACAAAATCCAACGGATAAGTCTAGGCTTTGCAAATTGCTTAGAAAACAAATACTTCAAAGCAGAATGGTCGGTAAAAACAACAGTCTTACTTAATACCAAATATGACCTAAACTTATCAAATGCAAATACTACTGCAAGCAACTCCTTCTCTGTAGTAGTGTAATTCTGCCAGGCGGGGTTCAAGGTTTTACTAGCATAGTAAATGGGCTTGAAATGCTTATTAACCCTTTGCCCAAGCACGACTCCAACGGCATAGTCACTTGCATCACACATCAACTCAAACGGCAAATTCCAATCCGGACCAACCATGATAGGAGAGTTGGTCAACTTTTCCTTCAGAACCTGAAAAGCACTTAAACAAACATCATCAAATACAAAAGGAACGTCCTTCTCCAACAAGTGGGTCATCGGACGAGAGATCTTAGAAAAATCTTTGATGAATCTAAGGTAAAAACCGGCATGTCCAAGAAAACTTCTCACCCCTTTCACATTGGAAGGCCGGGGCAGTTTGGCTATAACCTCTATTTTAGCCCTATCAACTTCTATCCCAGCCTTTGACACTTTATGACCTAAAACAATTCCCTCGGTCACCATGAAGTGACACTTTTCCCAATTCAAAACAAGGTGTGCCCTTTCACACCGTGTCAACATTTTATCCAAATTATGCAAGCAAGTACGAAAAGAATCCCCGAAAACCGAGAAATCATCCATGAAAACCTCCATGGAGGTCTCAAGCATGTCCTGGAAAATAGCAATCATGCACCTTTGGAAGGTGCCCGGGGATTTACACAAGCCGAAAGGTATTCGCCGGTAGGCAAAAGTACCAAATGGGCATGTGAAGGTAGTCTTTTCCTGGTCTTTTAGATCTATGGGTATTTGAAAGTACCCGAAAAGTCCATCTAAGAAACAAAAATACTTGTTACCTGCAAGTCTTTCTAGCATTTGATCAATAAATGGGAGAAGAAAATGATCCTTACGGGTGGCATCATTAAGCTTACGGTAATCGATACAAACCTGCCAACCCGTTACAGTCCTAGTGGCCAAAAGTTCTTTATTTTCATTTTCAACCACTGTCATGCCCTCCTTTTTGGGTACACAGTGGACTGGACTTACCCACGAACTATCTGCAATAAGGAAAATGATCCATGCATCTAACAATTTAATCACCTCTTTCTTCACAACTTCTTTCATATTGGGATTAAGCCTCCTTTGTCGCTGGACAACGGGCTTAACATCATCAACAAAATCAATCTTATGTTGGCAAAAATCAGGACTAATACCTGGAATATCGGTCGTCTTCCAAGCAAAAGCCCACTTATGAGCTTTAAGTACGGCCAAAAGAAGTCCTTTCTCGTCACTCGAGAGTGAGGACGATATAACCACGGGTAGAGAGGAATTACCTGCCAAGTAAGCATACTCGAAATGGGCAGGCAATGGCTTAAGCTCCAGATCAGTAGGTGGTACATCAACAGAATTAGGTACCCTTGACCTTCCATCAACAACAACCCTCTCAAAACTCTCATCCTCTGGAGGTGTCTCATCCAAGCTAAGTGCCATAACCTCTGCAAACAACTCATCATCATCATTTTCTCCAGCTCCTAAGCAAGTGAGCTCTTCATCAACTTCTTTCTCCATGAATTTCTCAAATTCTTGATCCAAAGCATCGTCAATGACATCTATCGTGAATCAAGACTCATCAGTAGAGTAAGAATGCTTAATAGATCTTTCAACATTGAAAACAATTCTATCCGTACCCACACCCAAAGAAATTTCCTTATCTTTCACCTGGATGATAGCATCCGCGGTGTTAAGGAATGGTCTACCAAAAATTAGGGGTACCTTCGTATCTTCCTCCATTTCGAGGATAACGAAGTCAACTAGAAACACAATATGGCCTACCTGGACAGTCATGTTTTCAGCAATCCCAATGGGATACTGAAAAGAATGGTCTGCTAATCTAATACTCATACGGGTAGGTCTCAAAACTCCCAAAGCCAACTTACTCCAAACCGAGTAAGGCATCAAATTAATGCTAGCACCTAAATCAGCAAGTGCCTTACAAGTAAGAGAACGAATAGAACAAGTTATAAGGAAACTCTCTGGATCCTCTAGCTTAGGTGGAATTTGGTTCTGCAAGATAGCAGAACACTCGGCATTAAGATATGTAGTTTTCACCTCATCAATCTTTCCTTTGTCCGTCACCAGTTCCTTAATAAACTTGGCATAGTTGGGCATTCCCTGAATCAAATCAACCAATGGAACATTAATGTGAACATTTTTAATCATATTGACAAACTTATCATATTGTTCCTTCAATTTGGCCTTCCTGAACCTCTGTGGAAATGGAGCCTTGGGCTTGTATGGCTTAGCCTCGGGTATCACAGCCGGTTTCGATGGAGTAACCGGATTCTTCACAGTTGGACTATCCTCCATTTCAATCTCCTCATCAACATCAGCATCTTCATTCCCTGAATCCTGCACATCTGAAACAACAAACATTAGGCATAGGAGGAGGGTCATAGGATTTACCTGTTCGGATAGTAATTGCCTTTGCTTGCTCCTGACGAATTGGAGGTGGAGTGTACTTCTGTCCATTGTTAGGTCCTTGATTCTGCTTTGGATTCTGCTGAGTGTTATTAGGCAAAGCACCCTGGGCCTAGTGATAGCAGCCATCCTACTCTCAAGATCCTTGAAGTTGATATCCTGATTCTTAGCATTCATCTCCACTTTACCATTGATCCTGTCCAGCCTCTCACTCAACTCCCTAGTATCCTCCCGGATATTCTGAATACTAGTGTTTGTCTCCATTTGATTACTTATCAACTGCTTCATCATCTCTCTTAAAAACTCGGCATTAGGATCGGTAGTAGAAGATGTAGCAATCGTCAAATTTCCAAGTCAATATCTATTCTAGATTATATTCTAACTAGTTAAATATGGTATGATAAGATTTTATTTTACTGAATACTAAAAGAAAATACCAAATGTTAAGTAAATCTTTTGGAAACTATCTTTTATTTAGAGCAATATATAGTTTGGTTGACTATCATATCACTTGTATATATAGTGACAATTTCTTATGAACAAAATTATGACTTTTGGTACTTTTACTCAACCCTTATGTCAATCATCAAGCAGTTAAATCAAAAATTCAAGATACATGATAGAATATATATCATCAATAGCAACATGAATGAGAATCTAAGATTTTACAAGTTCATTCATTACACCATCAACATCAGTATATAAAAGAGCCCAATTATAGCAAAAACAAGGAAAGGTTCAAAATACAATACGACAAATAACAAGTAGAACACGTGAGTTTTCTAAACATGACAGCCAGATTATCTTTTTACCAATAGTCTCCATCTTGTCAGATTATATTCTTGACATCTCTTCCTTCTTATACTAACCAAAATATTCTATTGATCATATACACGTTACAAGATAAAGCACCCCATTTCCCATTGTTTCTTTAAGTCGATCGGTTACAAGGAGGCACCATGTTTACAGGACTCTTCCACTCAGGAGACACCTTTCTTGAATCACTAATAAAACCAGTTCAAAACATTCCTCATCACTCTCCTGATCGGCTCCAATCCTCTTATAAATAATCATCCCATTCTCCAGCTCAAATGCACCAAAAACACCATTGCTAAACAATCATTTATAATACTTAAACTCCACCTTACCCTCCCTGTTTTACCCCTGTTCTCAAACTAGGAAAATATAGCCCATCTCACCATAACATCATAAACACTATGACCATGACTTTCAGTTAGCCGCGGTTGTCATTTGTTGAGCTTCGTTGCTGTTTTGGGTTCTAGTCTTGAGTCACCAAACGTTTCTGTCAGCTCTCATAAGTACCTATGTATTCACTATATCATTCGAGTTTTGTTTTGTTTCTAAATGTGTCATTAAAATCGAACCCGTTTCCTTGTTCTGTATCACGCGTTTTCAGTCACCGTAACTCAGGAGCTCGTTTCGTCTTAGAATTATCCCTACGCTTCTCGATTCCTGTTGCTGTAAGTCTTTTGGCCCTGCTCACCGATGTAACGATTTTAAAAACTCTTGTCACAATATCGCTTTGTCAATGCTATGAGTAAACTTCAAGAGAAATGGATTCTAAACATGAAATGCTAATTAGTGTTCTAATCTTATAAGCATATTTCAAATGACCTTAAGTAATGAACATGGACAGGGGAGGACCTAAAAGACTACATGCTTAAGCCCACATATTAGTTATATATACCTGGCCAAATAATGTTACACATGTTAAATAAATTGATTGACTTAAGAAACCATAGATGAGAGACTTTTGCTTACATGACCTACTAGTGAATATGTATATGATCAAGTGTAAACGTCTCAGGAGGTCCAAGTTTAGAGACATGAAAGGTTAATATATCAATATGAACGAAATTATATAACGACGATCTCATGCCTATTCAATAATTATGGATATCTCGACTTATGTTTAAATTCAAACTTTGAGCTTTAGAGACACTAACAAATTGAAACCGATCCCACTGCTATAAGATAATATAGTGCTCTTATCAAACTTGCTGATGGATTATTCACATGGGGTTTATTTGTATAGACACTACTAATATGAGTTCATCAGGAGATTCTAATTTTGAATATATAGTGATTATTGGCATATAGGCCTACATATGTAGACTAACTAAAATAATGAAAACCTTCTGACTATACTAGTATTATGGGTTTCATGATTCATACTATAATTTAGATTTTGAGCTTTACAAATAAATAAACTTGGCGTTGGTAATATGGACAGTAATGTAAAACGGATAGAATTTAAGTGACCTTTTGACTTATAAAATCACATGATTTATTTAGGACACACATAATTCCGGATACTCAACTTCGAATCACCATTTTCTCGATATCAAGCTAAGGCGAGTTCATAGCCCCTTTTAAATATTTCATTTTTGGGGTGACAATACATGCACTTTTATTTATTTTAAGATTGGACACAAGTACTTTATTACTATATATTGCCTGAGTTGTTTCTCATCCTATTAAATCCCCTATTTCAATACCGTCAGTTATGGACTTAAGCGCGAATATTTGTGAATAGATCTATTGGGTTTGACACCCCCACCCGAGTTAGTAGCGCTAACTTGATCGGCATGATCAAACTGGTGCATGATATTTGATTCATAGTACTTGAGGATGAAAGTACTACGCATGGGGTAAATGTAACATCTTTAAGCTTCGGTATTGGGAGCTCAGTGCTATAGTATTATATATATATTATGTGTATAAAAACCTTGTGATCCATAAACTATGTTGATATGATAAACCTATGACTCACCAACTTTATGTTGACGTTTTAGCATGTATTTCTCAGGTATCTAGTGTTATGGAATTTCATGGAGTGGAGTAGGAATCTCAAGTTTTCAAGAGTCATGTACTAGATAATAAATAAGAACTCTTATGTATTCCCTAGCTACTTTATTGTAAGGTTATGTCTTGAAACGTTGGTATTAATGAATAAAAACGACACGTTTAGTGGTCGTTCTCTTGTACAATTTGTGTTATGATCCTTTGTAGTCATAACTCGCCAAAATGATTTGGCGGGGTGTGACAGAAGAGGACGAACGTGATCCTTGGCTTTGTTGAGTCTCCTGCTGCTGTGACTCACTTTGATAATTATTTCTTTGCCACCTGTTACCTAAAAAACGAGTAGTATTAGCAGGAAAAGAAGAGTTATAAGAGTTATTACCTGATGACCGGTTCTGAAAACCGGTGTTGCGCTGGAAACCTCCTTGTTGATTCTGCACAAAGTTGACATCTTCAGGTCCCCGGTTGGGACAATCCTTAGAATAATGTGTCTCACCACAATAATCACATCCATCAGCAAGCACTTTCACATCCCGTTCAAGATACCCAAACCGAAACTCTTGAGCTGCAAATCCCTTATCCATACGAGCAGATAAGGCCTGAATCTCTTCAATAACTCCAGAATTGTTGCTAGCCTCGACCCTTGCAACTTTCCCCTCCTTAGTACCTTTCTTAAACCGACTCTCATTCCTCAAAAACCTTTGATCATCCATGCTCGTATGATCCTTTAACATAGCCTCCAAAATCTCATAACCTTGGTTTGGTGTGATTTTGCTGAAACTTCCACCAAAAGCATATCCCATCACTCTTTTAGACGTCCTATTCAAACCATCAAAGAACAACTCAACATACTTTTCTTTGGTCAATTCATGCCCTAGACAATTCCTCAACATTTCTTTGAAACGGATCCATGCATCAACAACATCTTCCCCATCTTCTTGCAAAAAGGACCTTATCAAGTTTTCTAACTTCCTTTGAGTTCTAACCGAGTAAAACTCACCAATAAAAGCTTCCTTAAGTTGGTCCCAAGTAGTAATGCAATTCTCGGGAAGATCATTAAACCAATCTTCAGCCTCTCCGGTGAGAGTAATGGGAAAAGTCTCAAGTTTTACGGCATTCATTTGGTTTTGGCCATATTGATAAAGTCGTGCCAACTTCTCAAATCTCTCCAAGTGCTTGTACGGATCCCATTTCACTTTTCCATCAAACTTCTGCTCCTCAATGCTTTTAAGATGATTCGGCTTCAAGTTTAAAGTTTGATCAATACCTGGTGGTCTAATAGCGGAACCACGAGCTGTAGGAATAGTGCGGACCCAATCACCATAACGGATGTCATGTGGGTCTCTTGGTCATTCGTCACCCATCTCCTCTTTAACAAGTGCTAAATTAAAGAATTCCTCTAAGTAGAAGCCTTCTTTGTCTGAATCCGTAGTTGGGTGAGCTATAGGTAAATACGGTATTGGTGTTGAAAAGTTGATCCTGCGTCTTGGTGGCGTTCTCAAAGGACTATGCAAAGGTAGACCCGAAGAACGCAAGTTCATCAACTAGAAATAATCCTACAAAACACAACTAACACAACACGTCAAATGCACCTGTGATAAACAAAGAAAAAGCTAAACTATTAAAGCAAATAACTTCCTCACGCGTGACGAAGGAGCAAACCACTAAATTAACAATTAAATTGGCACACATTCCCCGGCAGCGGCGCCAAAATTTTGATGTGCAAAATCGAGCTTTAAAATTTATAAACTAGAATCACCTAAGAACTCACTACTACGCACTCACGGGCAGTGGCCCGATCGTTTGTAATATAGTTAAGAGGTAAGACCGTGTTGTTTGATGAAATGGTTTGTAAAACGGGTGTTGCTTCGAAATTCCTTTAACAAATTTAATTTAAAAACGAATTGCATAAAATAAAAGAGAACCTCAGACAATAATTATAAAAGTCATCCATCTTGACTTCACTCGACTTCAAATGTGATTGCATTTAATTAAGATCAAATTCTTCAGAGTTTGAAGATAATCGTGACAAGATTAAGGTACTCACGTGGTACCACCAACCGTGAACAAATTACCGAATCACCTAATTGCTAGTTAAATTAACCAAACCGGTACCACCAAAGCAAAGACAACTTTTCCATCAATTAGTTTTATTGACTATCGAATTATCAATTGCACCTATGTGAAAATAACGTGGTAGCACCAATCGCTAAGAATCACGTTGACAAAATTACTCTTTTCTTAAAATGATATTCACTATCATACCATGAACTAATGATAATTACTCATAGACAAGTAACCGTTTTAAAATCACAAATACATTCAACTGGTACCACCAATGAAGAAATATATGCAACCAATATCATATTTAATTATTAAAAGAATTAAATCATCAAGACCACGGAACAACGATAATTAAATAAACTCTTTTGAATTAAAAATATTGCAATCACATCATTCGTCTCGTTACATCAAGGTGGATGATAAACAGTTTAGTCACTCATGATTGTAGAACAATAATAATCAATAAAATAGAAGAACATATTGTACCAATCGTTTGAGAAAGTAGAAAATTGCAAGACAGAAAATTAATACGATCTAGATGGGTGCTCGTGAATCTTCAGTGGATCCGCCTAAGAAAAACCTCTTGCTTGGACACCTGATCGAACCCCTTGTAGAGCAGCTCCTAGAAAGACTTTGGATCCATTGGAAGTTAGGGTTTTGTTTTGTATTTATACCCTTCACAAAATCTGATGCAAAAACGATTCAGGACTTCAGATCCCGTGCTCCAACTGCGGCACAGTGGGATGTGTCTTCCCTCACTGCGGCGCAGTGAGGTCCAATTGACTTTGACTTTCTTCAACTGCGGCGCAGTGGGATGTGCATTCCTCACTGCGGCGCAGCCCAAATCCTCGGCTTGTTTTTCCTCTTTACTGATTGCGGCGCAGTCTCTCCTTTGCCATCCCCACTGCGGCGCAGTGGGGTTTATTCTCAAAATTTTCGTAGATTATGGCTGCAGCGCAGTCAACACTTATGTATAAGAAACTTCTTTCGATCTCAAGTACAAGCCGAGCTCTACCGTCTTTTCCACTTAAATCAACTCTCAATAATTCAAATCAACTTCCGGGCCAATAAGTCTTCCGAAAATGTACCAAATGAGCGTGTAACCTGTTTAGAGCTTGAAACCACTAACAAACACCATAAACGCGCCAAATTCGCATAAAATCGACTTAAAACACATAAATATATGGCCAATAATGATGTGGGCGATGGGTATAAATTAGTCACATCAGTACTTTAGCTCCTTAACGACATAGCTACTTAACTCTTTAGCTCCTAAACTACTTATCTACTTAATTCTTTAGCTCCTTAACTACTTAGGTTATGCCATTTAAAGTCAACAATGAAGGTTTTGTGTGTAGGCGGTCATAAGACCTCACAGGGAACCTCACACCCGACATGATGGGTAAACCTTTAGGGGGTCCATCGTCGTCGTTATGGAAAGGCATAACCAATCCATGAGTAGTCCGCATTCTCCCTAGGGTCAATCACTCCCAACGGTGCTACTCTACTCCTGAAATTGCACCTCACTAGGGACGGTATACGTTGCCCCCGAATGAGCTCCTTAAACACACTTGATCTAAATAGATCAAAATGCGGGTTAAGCTTAACACTTTCTCCTTAATATATCCTTAATGCTCGAGACTTTGCAACATTATATTTCTACTCAGTTCTACTTATCACAATAGCTACTTTAATATATTCTCCATTAAGGTTATTGCAGATTTCCACACATCAACATTAGGACTCTTAACGTGCACGTGACATGGCAACTTAATCCAGTCTAGTGTATTATGTGTACAAGTCACAAATAGTCATCTACTCAATCACAAGCCACATTAAATAACAATACAACAATAAGTTCGTATCTACTAAAGCATGTATAAATAATGCCCAATAAACCTTCCACATACAACCTATACCCAATATAAGCATGAGATAGTTAAATTCATAAAAAGGGAGTAATTATCAAAACTAAGTTTTGTTGTGTCCGCAAATATCAAAAGTAAGTTATCTTAGCGACACGATGTTCGTTACTCCAAATGTTCAAACACCTAGACAGTTATATAAATGAAGACGCTATCATTAATGTTGACCATTTTAACATTAAGCATGAAATCTCAAAATAAGCTAATTGTTAATAATTAGCACACTAAACTCGTAAGAGTTACTATCAATTTGATTAAAATGTCATGAACTAAATTGTATCATATTTAATACATTTCTTTTTGACACAAAATTGAAGCCAGTCTCCTGCATACATCGGGTATAACATATTATTACTTATTATGTTTATTTTTAGGTACAAAAGCCCATAAAATCAATAACGCTAGCATACAATCATCTCGTATACTGCAACTCTCAAATTTGCACGACCTGGAACCGCCTGGAAAAACTCTTATTTTTGGCTAGTTACTTCGTCTAGAACAAATTAAGAATATCAAACTACATTCTGCTTAACATACTGGAATCCCCGTAATTCATATTAATTAATACAATAAGCATGTCCATGCTACCGAAACATGGACTAAACGGAACAAATCATCGAGACATGTTAATTATAAATTAACCAATTATATCTGTATATAGCTTATAGTTCGACCGTATCAAAACTATAATTTTTTACACGTTTGGTTAAGACGTCACAATAAGACTAATCACTGTATTCATAAGTGATCATCCCCAACAATATGTTTCCCATTTACCGAATAACATACATATATTTAAGTTGCTTAGGATAAATTTACTTGATCACTTACTAACCAACCCATTACTGAATTTATTAACTGGACGATCTTAATAACAAAAGTCAATAATTCAAAACCATGTAAAACCATGAAAAGATTTAGAATTTATCTTTGATATAATTATGTGTATAAGAAAACTCCAAGAAAATCAGTTTAAGCTCCATCGTAAGATTTGGCTATTAAATATAAACTTTAGTTTTGTCTAGATTCATGTACCATGAATTCCCATAACATACACGTTTATACTACATATATTCATAGTTACAGAACTACGCTTTAAACTTACACGTAAACCCGACTTAACTTGACCTGACCCGACGTATTTGATTATGCGAATTCAGTATTCAAAAACCCGTTAACAATCCTAATTAGACATCTCAACTAATTGACTAATACACAATCATACCCAAATTTATATCAATACGTCAAGACGAGAAATATATTTAAGGTTATACCTTAATGTAATATGATGTACCCCAAAATCAAACGGGATAACTTAGATGGCCAAACCAATTTCTGACGTTGAATCGATTGGCTGGTTCGTTTAGCTTCTTTTTTCTAATTTGTTCTTGCGGCTGTAGGGTTTCGGTATTGGAGTACGTGGGAGCGAATGTGATATATTATATTAAAATTAAGCTATGATCAACAAAAAAAAATCAAGGGACTTTAGTCGGTGGATTCGTAACACCCTTATATATAACTTTCAATTCTCATTTAATCCATAACTACAATTCCACCCCTCCTCTTTCTAGTTATTATTTACATATATCACCTTATTAGCTATCTCTACCTTTCTTATACTATCAGGTAAACATATAATAGAAGGGACACAATTATTGATATATGTACATACCAAATACAATGTTAATGACTCTAGCCCATACCAAACTAAATTAACTACATATTATTTACCCTCAATTAAACACATACAACAACTTAACGGTATGCTAAGTTTGACTAACGACTAAGTCAACCTTAAGAGAAAAATAATTTGGATGTTACCGTTTACCCATAGTGGCTGCTCTTTTTAGACATTTCAATTATGTTTTGGTATTTAAAGACTTGTAATGACTTGTGATCGGTTGTTTAATGTTGGACAACCGATGGATTTCCATTTAGACTTATTTCAATGATATGGCAAGAAACACCATTTAATGAATAAACCAAACTGAATTTATTGGTTTGGACTTTGATGTGCAAAATCGAGCTTTAAATTTATAAAACTAAACCACCTAAAAACTCACTACTACGCACTCACGGGCAGTGGACCCGATCGTTTGTAATATAGTTAAGAGATAAGTCTGAGTTCGTTCTCAGGGATTGAAAATGATTAGTTGCTTATGAAATGGTTTGGAAAACGGGTGTTGCTTTGAAAATCTTCTTGACAATTAAAGTAAATTGGTTTGCAAAATAATTGCATAAATTTAAAAAGAACTTCAGACAATATAATTAAAAGTCATCCACCTTGACTTCCCTCGACTTCAAATGTGATTGCATTTAATTAAGAACAAATTCTCTAGAGTTTAAAGATAATTGTGACAAGATTAAGGTGCTCACGTGGTACCACCAACCGTGAACAAAATACCGAATCACCTAACTGCTAGTTAAATTACCCAAGCCGGTACCACCAAAACAAAGACAATTCTTCCAACAATCAGTTTTATTGACTATCAAATTATCAATTGAACCTATGTGACAATAACGTGGTACCACAAACCGATATCAATCACGTTGACAAAATTAATCTTTTCTTAAAATGATATTCACTATCATACCATGAACTAGTGATAATTATTTATAGACAAGTAACCGTTTTAAAATCACATACACATTCAACTGGTACCACCAACAAAGAATTATATGCAACCAATATCAAAATTAATTAATAAAAAGAATTAACATCATCAAGATCACTGAACAACGATAATTAAATAAACTCTTTTGAATTAAAAATATTGCAATCAAATTATCCATCTCGTTGATGATTAAACGTTTAGCCACTTATGATCAATCCACAATAATAAATAAAATAGAAGAGAAACATGATGTACCAATCGTTTGATGAAAAATAAATTGCAAGACAGTAAGTAGATACGATCTAGATGGGTGCCCGTGAATCTTCAATGAATCCGCCTAAGAAATTATCTTGATTGGAGAGTGAAGAAACCTTGTAGAACAGCTCCTAGAAAGACTTTTGATAACTTAATTTTCGTATAGGGTTTTTCTTTATATACTTCTCCAAAATCTGATGCAAAAACAAGGCAAGACTTGTTCTCCCGTGCACCCACTACGGCGCAGTGGGGTTGTGCCTACCCTCACTGCGGCGCAGTGAGGCTACTTTGACTTTGACTTCGGCTGACTGCGGCGCAGTGGCTAAGCAAATAACCACTGCGGCGCAGTCTAAATCCGTGTCCTCTTTTTTCCCTTTCCTGACTGCGGCGCAGTGGGGATTTGTCAAATAAATTTCGTGGATAATGGTTGCGGCGCAGTGGGCATGTCGTCTTCCACTGCGGCGCAGTCATATGCTTGTTGTACAAAACTTATCTTTCGAGCTTGAAACTCGCTATCTCTTCCACTTGAAACGACTCTCGATATCAGAAATCACTTCTAGGCCAATAATCATCCGAAAATGCACCAAATGAACGCGTTACCTGTTAAGAGCTTGTACACACTAACAAACATCATAAACACGCCAAATGCATACGAAACTGACTTAAAACACATAATAAAATGGCCAATGATGATGTGGGTAATGGGTATAAATTAGTCACAACAGACTTTTAAATATTTGTTCCGCTTTCTTTGACACTGTTAGGTGAAAGTTTTTGGAAATCCTTATTTTTAAATGATGGGTGTTACAGTCCCGCACTAAGTGGATCTTAAATAGTCTTTCTCACCATACCACCTCCTTAATTGGAAAATACCGTCGAGGAGAACCTATTAAGGCTTGAACTCAAGACCTTGGAGTAAACTCCCCCGGAATGCTTTCAATATAATATTTGTTAGATTTGATTTATCTTTAAGTTTATCTTATTTTGTCATCTTCAACTAAATCTTTTTTAACGTTTTAATTATTTAATGTATATTTTCAAGTTTATTATTTATACGTGACATTTTTTACTTTTACGTATTATATGACTTTTATGATAAAAAAAAATATGGAGCATATCTTATTATCTACGTGCAATAAAATATTTATAAATAATCTTATCATATCATATTTATGTATATAATTGTATTTTTTTTCTCTAAACGTAAGTTCTATAAATAAATAGTTAAAAATGACATTTAGAACTTTTTTTTCACGACATAAAACTTTGTTCAAAAACCATAATTCTGTTCATCTTTTCTATACTATAGTTACACACAAAAAAAAAATACGTGACTTTAACTAATAATATTATCAAAATAAATTGTATCCATGTATTCTTTGTTCATAAAAAATAAAAAATGGAAAAAAAAAAGATAGCAAAAACATCCATCTATCTATACTATATTATAAAGCATATTCCCTTGTCTAAATTTTAAGTTTTAACCTTTACTTTCCCAAAATGCTCCTTCTATCTATTCTATATTTACCTAACATAACTATATTACCCTTTCTCTCTCCTCAAATATCAACAAATCATATTCTTTCTCTCTCCTCCATAGATCATTTATTCCCCCAATTCATTCAAAATATTTTATCTCAAAAACCGTACGTCGATAAATTATAAAAATTATATGGGTGTTTATAAAATTTCGTGCTCTTTCATTAGAGATGTCATTCGATATACTTTCGACGAATTTTTAAATCTGAGTGCGGAACCCGTACGGCTAAGACATTTGGCTATGACTCTCTATGACCTATCACACACTATGACCTATCACCCCACCATCTCATTGCCGCAACGCGCGGGTACTTGTTCTTGTATAATTAAGTGAGGATATGTTTTTTCCTATGTGACATTTTTAGTTTTTTGCCATATTGAATTTTTAATGAGGTGTTATTTTTTGCCATAATCATCAATCATAATCCGAATAATTAGTACTTATTTTTCTATTTTCTATATACGTATAAGATTATATACAGTATGCTACGTTTTTTTTCATTATTTCAAGAGTTAATTACATTTTTCATCCCTGTGGTTTTGTACCAACTTTCACATATCATCCTTGAGATCACAAAATTACACGTTTCATCCTTATGTTTGAAATTCCATTAACATGTTTAGTCCACAACCTATAATGAAGTTAAGTTGGTGGTCACGTGAGACGCACACTGAGGGCAAATTAGTCATTTCCTTGGATATTGGACTAAAAAAAAAAAAAAAAAAAAAAAAAAAAAAAAAAAAAAAAATTTGGTAATGGTTGGAAAATTTTGGTCTTAGAAGTGGATTTAATTTCTTCTATGGTCTTAGAAGTGGATTTTTACGCGAGATTCAAAATTTGGTAATGGTTGGAAAATTTTGGTCCGTTTTCGCGCATATTTGGCACGGTTTCGGCACAAAATTTCAACAATCATCAAATTTTTCCTACCATCTTAGATTCAATAATTTACGTGAATACCAATGTTTCACGTAAAGGTGTTTTTCCTAGAAAATTTGGAGGGAAAATGGTGTACCCTGTTACCGGCGAAGAGTTTGCAGTTGTTATGTGCTCTAGGCCATTTGGAACCTCATACAGGATAGGAGATACCTAAGACAGGCTGAAGTTCAAGATTTTTGCAGAGAAATGGGGGGGATAAAACTTTCAGTCCTCGGTATTTCTAAGCAAAAATATGAACTATTCGACATTCATTGAAGATCAAAGGTTATTCTGTTCATTCATTCAGTTTAACGGTTGATGGTGATTAAAGTATTATAATGTTCGAGTTTGAAGATCATCATGTTATTATTGGAGTATTATTAGAAGTTGATCTTTTTGATATAGCGGTTTGAACTGTTGAAGTGTTGCTGCAATGAAGCTGGTTACTTGTTGTTGAGTATTTGAAGATTGAATCTTATCTATATTCCAAGACATAGAGATGATATCAGGTGACTGAGAGGAGCAGTCACGAAGATAAAGATCTTTATGTATGGCAGCGTATACAACTGAAGAGGATATCTGATTAGAAAGGCTTCGGGTGATTGGTAGAGTTGTGAAGATACAAGACAGAGTCAAACACTGCTAGTTGAGACAGGATTCATGATACTACAGTTTGTGATTCAAGCTACAGAGTTTCTTATTTTTGTGAGAGCTGATTGATTTGATGTTGATTGTTGGAAATTCAACTCCGCCATTACATGCCAATTAAGCAAGATGAGCAGAGTCTCCGGCAATAAATCCTAGGGTGGAAGATTGCTGATGTTTAATTTGGAGGTGCTACTACTGAGGGGGAGAACTACAGCGAGAAGTGTTGGGTTGGTTAGTTTTCATGAAGATATAGAGATTTTGCAGGTTGAAGATGAGATTGCAGTTTCAGAAGATCGAGTCTCAACATTGAAGATCCGATATCTCAAGTTAAGGGGGAGGCTATTCATTTAGACTTTCTATAATTAATATCGGTTTGTGAAGAATTGATTGCACCGGCCAAGGGGGAGTTTGTTAGAGCACATAAAGTGCACAATCTGTTGTCCGATGCAATAATTCTAAAAGGCTAAGAACTATTAAGTTAATAAGGCCCAGTCTGTTTGTATAGCCTATAAATATAAGTCTTAGGTCACGAATTTAGATTGATGATTTAGTTGCAACATAGAGTCATTCACTAGGTTCTCGAGGTAGAGATCTATACCTCGAGATACCGCCCAAACTATCACGATTCGTCTCAATGATTGTAATCCGTAATCATTGTAGATGTTTTTCATACGGATTCACCTTGTAATCATATGATTAATGATAGTATTTTCATGTTTATCTCCTGTTCTTATTATCTTCGTGTGTTTTTATCATGATAATCATTAATTAACCCTAAAGACGATCATAGACGGATTCCGCACATCTATGATTGTTAGATCTCGTGTTAATCGATCCGGGAACGTGCTGAAACACGTTTTCACAAGTGGTATCAGAGCCAATCGATTTCTTATCGAAGGTTCGAGATCGTTTTGTTTGATTCTTTTCTCTGAAAATCAACCTCCCGACACCCTTACTGTCGCTAACTTCGTTTTCTCAAACGAATTTAGCAAACGAAATTAACCTCATCTTCGTTTCGAGTTCTTCCAACATTTTTAGCTTTATTTTCGTTAAGTTCCTTCAAACGAATTTCAAGTTATCTTCGTTACTCTCACCTTACGGATTTTTGCTTTATCTTCGTTCTTTCCTTCAAACGAAGATAATTCTATCTTCGTTTTCTCCTGCAAACGACGTTAATCCTATCTTCGTTTCTCTCATTCAAACGAATTTAAGATCTATCTTCGTTCAGTGCAAAAAATTCCGAAATGGCTTCCTCGTCAACCAACACTGCTGTTGCTCAATACCTGAATTCTCTTGTCTATCATGATCATCTCGTTGGACGTACTAATTCTCCACCGAAGTTAGTTTCATTGGCTGACTTCTGGGCGTGGAGAGGTCGATTTGAAGATTATATTCAACGAGAAGATTTGAATATGTGGATTATGATCACTGAAGGATATGAATGGCCAACTCTTACTGTAAACGGTGTTACAACTAATTACAAAGTAGGAGAATTAAAAGGTGAAGAAAAATCCTTGTATGCTGTTGAAGTTAAGGCTCTTTCTACTCTTAGAATGTGCATTCCTCAAGAATTAGTGCACTTGTTTCCTAAACAGGAGTACAAGACTTCCAAGCAACTGTTCGATGCTATTGAAGCTCACTGTGAAGGTGATCCATTATTGAAGCAAAATCGAGTTAAGATGCTTAAGAAACAATTTGATTGCTTTAATGCTACCAAGAACGAACTAGTTGAGGATCTTATCTTGAGATTTCAACATCTTCTTGCTGAGTTAGCCTATTTTGATCTTAAGTATACTCCTACTGAGATAGTGGATAAATTCTTGGATGGTCTGCCGAAAGCTTATAAAGAATTTCGTCATGGATTGCAAGAAAGAGCTGATTATGCATCTCTTCGTATAGATGGTGTTATATCCACATTAAGAAACAGAGAAATGAAGGATAAGGCAAAGGATCTCCAAGACAACTTCACACAAGATCCATCTCTTTATCATGCCACTATGAAGAATCCTACAGCTGATATTAATGCATTCTTTTCTGGAGTTGGTTCTTCTGGCACGAAAGAAGGTCCTAATTGTATTATGGATGGAGATGATTCTGCAGGTTTCATGGCTTCTGATGCTGGTTTCAAGGCTCGAAAGACAAATGAGAATGCCAAGCCTGGAAATATGTCGTTTGGTAACATTTCATCTACTTCTGCTGGTTACAAGTCTATGCCTATGGATATGAAATCTGCTGAGGGAAGGATGAATGTCTTTGCTGCAATGTGTGCTGCACATGAAGCTTTTGTTGCTGGGAGGATCACGGATCCAGCACTCATTGATGAAGATTATGACCAAATAGATCCAGATGATGTTGAAGAAATGGATCTGAAATGGAATTTGGCGATGATCACTAGGAGAGTGCAAAGGTTTATGCAGCGAACAGGTCGACAGCTTATTGGGGGTACTCAGGGCTTTGACAAGTCAAAGGTTAAGTGCTATAATTGCGATGGCTTTGGACATTTTGCCAAAGAATGTCAACGACCAAAGAGAGATGTCAACATTACCCCTACCCGTCAAGATAGAGGTGGTAATCGTCCTTTTAATCAGAATGCAAGTAGAGCTCTCTTGTTGACTGAAGATACTACTGGAAATAGCAATGACAAGGCTATCGTAGCTGCTCAACCTGATGGTTCTTATGTCTGGAATCTTCCACAGGATGAGACTAATAATGCTTATTTGGCCGAAATAGTTGATGATATGGCTCAAATAGCAGATTCTGTTGAGGATTTCTTGGACACCTCAGTTTACCACAGTGATGAGCATCTGTATGAAAATGCTCAAAGCTCGAACTTGGAATCTTCTACTCAGGTATATGACACTGATTCTGAGTCGGATGAAGAGGTTGAGGTTGCTGATACGAAAGATTCTGGAGAGGTGAACGCTGCTGAGAACAAAGACGATTCTGCTACTGAAAAGGTTGAAAAGACGATTGAAGAGCAGATGAACGAGTATGAAATTCCAGCAGGCATGAGTGTGGATGACTTTGTTGCGTACATGGCAGACTGCAAAGAAGCAGATCAACAGGTATCTTATTCTCTTCGTACTATTGTTCATGTTTGCCAAATTGTTAATCGAATGTTTGATGAAATTGAACAAAAGAATGAACGAATTAAGCATTTAGAATCCGTTGTTAATGCTGCTCATGAAGAAAGAGATAAATTGATTAAAAAAGATTTAACTGTCATTGAAAGAGAAAGATTTTTAAAGGATAGGATTAAATCTTTAGAGTCTGACATTAATGCTATGAAAGACAAAGTTAAACATGCTGTGGCTGTAGAAAGAGTAGGTGGTGAAGCTTATGCATTATTAGCTAAGAAGTGTTCTACTATCGAGAAAGAACTAGCTGATGCTAGAATAGAAATAGTGGACTTACAAGCTAAGGTTGATTCCACTAGACATGATGAGCTTTTGATGCATATGCAAAAATTTGGGGACTCTCCATCTAAGAGTTCTGACTCTGCTAAGGTTTCTTACAATAGCATGCCTCCTCCTTTCAACAATAATTATACTCCTGTAGAACCTAATATCCCGGAAGTCCTACTTCAACCTAGTGTTGATGTTGGTAAATCTCAAGACTCGTCTCCTAAGCCTACTTTGACTGAGGAGACAACAGTGTCTAAAGGAGTTTCTTCTCAACCTACCAAGGAAGAGAAATTGAAAGGTGTCGTCCTAGATTCGTCCACTTCTTATGGTCAAAAAGACAGTATTACTCACTTTACACTTCGTAAGAGTAGTAGGGTCTACACTGAGTTAGAATTCCCGTTATCATTAATTGACCCTAAGAGGATTGATAAAGTCTGGAATGTTGATATTAAGGATATGAAGCGATTAAGTCAGTTGCGTCAAACTCCTTTACCTAAGCAGTCTAGGATTAGTCAATCTGAAGATGAATTAGTTGTTAATATCGAAGCAACTAAGGCTTTGAAGCATATCTTAATGCCTGCTCGACAGAAGTCCCCAAGTAAGTCTAGGACATCACCGACCAAACGAGACCATAAGGATCCTAGTAAAACAAGTAAATCAGTGGACAATAGTGTATCTGTAAGTACCAATAATAAGGTAGATACAAAGAAACAACCTAAGGTCCTCTCTTGCTTTGCTTGTCATGAAAAAGGTCATGTTTACAGTGTATGTCCTAATCGACCTCGGCGATCAGGTTCTCCTTCAAAGGTTACCACCTCGGAAGGTAAAAGGGGGTTGGGTAATGCTAAACAGGTTTATGAAACTAAAGTTCAATCTTCTTCAAAACTGTTTACTATCCCTCAACGACGTGACTCTCCACCAAAAGGTTCTTCTCCTATGGGACAAAGATTCACTACCCCCAGTGGGAGTTCAAGTCGGTCACACACACCTTCAAGTCGTAATTTCTTTTATGACCGAAATCATTCAAGTGTTCGACCTTCTTTTGGCCTTCATTCCTCAAGACCTTCTCCAACGAACGGTCAGAAGTCTTCTCCAGTAAGAAGACAAGTTGAGAATCAAGTCACACCCACGGCTTCTAGCAATGGATATTGGACTGAACTGATTCTCAAGGATGAGAAGGGACGACCCAAACCTATGAAGGTTTGGGTCCCCAATGATAACTAATATTTCTCATTTGATGTGCAGGGAGTTCCTAGGAAACCTATTCATTTGTGGTACCTTGACAGTGGATGCTCCAGGCACATGACAGGGGACAAGAAGCTCTTGTCCAATTATACTGGTATAAATGGGTCATATGTTAGTTTTGCTGGTTCCAAGGGCGGCAACATCACCGGTCAAGGAGATGTCGTCAATGGACAACTAACTCTAGAAAGAGTTAATTATGTGGAACAACTTACTCACAATCTAATGAGTGTCTCACAGATCTGTGATAAGGGCAACAATGTTCATTTCACAGAAAAGGAGGCATACATCTTGAAGCCGGGTTTTGTTATTCCAGAAGAATGGATTATGCTCAAAGCTCCTAGGAAGAGAGACATCTATGGTTTAATTTTAGGTGTTGATAATCCAAAGGAGCCCCTTTGTTTGTTGAGCAAGGCAAATGAGTCTGAATCTCTCCTATGGCATCGTAGAATGGGACATATCAACTTTCGGAAAATGAATGAACTTATCAGTCTTGGGTTAGTTGACGGTGTGCCTGTTAAGAAGTTTGGGATGGAAGATAAGTGTGTACCGTGTTTGAAAGGAAAGCAACATAAGAATCCGCATAAATCCAAGGTACTCAACTCCATTTCCAAACCATTCGAATTACTTCATATGGATCTCTTTGGTCCTGTGAACAGAAGAAGCATTGGAGGGATGTCTTACTGTTTGGTGATCACTGATGATTACTCGCGGTACTCATGGGTATTTTTTCTGAAGACCAAGGATGAGACTGCCGAACGATTTATGGATTTTGTCAAGCAAGTTGAAAATGTCCATGGAGTCAAAGTTAAGAGAATCAGGAGTGACAATGGCACTGAGTTCAAGAATAATACTATTACTGTATTTTGCTTGACCAAAGGAATTCAACATCAGTACAGTGCACCATATGAGCCACAACAGAATGGAGTGGCTGAACGGAAGAACAGGACGCTAATTGAGACAGCCAGGACGATGCTTGCTGATTCAGGGCTTCCTACTACTTTCTGGGGAGAGGCAGTGAATACAGCTTGTCACATTCTGAATCGGGTTTTAACAGTGAAACGGTTTAAGAAGACTAGTTATGAACTATTGCACAACAAAAAACCCAATTTACAGAATGTTGAGCCTTTCGGTGTTCCGTGCACTTTTCTTAAAACTCTTCCTCAAGGGAAATTTGAACCTAAATCTGAGGAGGGTTTCTTTTTGGCTATGTTCCAAGTACACCGATTAGGCGAGTGTACAATCAGAAGACTGGCAAAGTAGATCTTGGTACAAATGTTGTAATTGTCAGTCACAAACCTGCTGTACACCTTGGTCCTGCTAATCATTTTGATTATGACGGTGTCTTCACTTCTTTTCGTGGTCCTGTTTCTTTTGCAGGTGTTCCAACAGTGGAGGATGTCGTTACTCTTCATGATCCTTTGGATGGTGGACCGGTTTCTGGTTCTTCTTCCGGTCCCTCACCAATGGTTGAGCCTACCTCTGAATCTGGAGAATCTAGTGGGACAAAAGTAGCAGATTCAACCTTAGAGCCTGCTCCTATAGTTCCTACTGATCCTTTGCATGTACCTCTACCTGATTCTCCTTTCTATGATACTGATGACACGGAAGGTGAAATTCAGGAGGAGCCTAACACTCCAGATTACAAAACTCCAGAGCAACATGTGCAGACGAATTTGGGAGATGATCTTTCTGTCGATAAGGTTCCTCAAACCAGAGTCCACAAGGATCATCCAGTCAAGCAAATCATTGGTGATGCTTCTGCCTCTGTTCGCACGAGGAATCAATCTAAGAAACCGTCGTGTATGTTTGCTGAAGTTAAGGATACTGGGGCAATTACCTGGTACTTGTATTACTGCTTTATCTCTCAGGTTGAGCCTAAGAATGTTGGAATGGCTCTTAAGGAACCGTCATGGGTTGAGGCGATGCAAGAAGAATTGGCTCAGTTTCGGAAGCTTGAGGTATGGAAGTTAGTTGACTTACCTCCGGGTGAATCTCCTTTAACAACGCGTTGGGTTTTTCGTTGTAAACGCGATGACAGAGGTGTAGTTACTCGAAATAAGGCTCGATTGGTGGTTAGAGGATTTGAGCAACAAGAAGGTTTTGATTACGATGAGACATTTGCACCTGTAGCTAGACTTGAAGCTATTCGATTATTTCTGGCATATGCTAGTTATAAGGGTATTAAGGTGTATCAGCTTGATGTAAAGAGTGCCTTCTTGTATGGTGATATTAAAGAAGAAGTGTATGTCGAACAACCTGCCGGGTTTGAGGATCCAGACTTTCCTAATAAAGTATATCGTCTCGATAAGGCTTTATATGGTTTACATCAGGCTCCTCGATCATGGTATGAAAAATTGTCAACTCATTTGAAGGAAAGTGGTTTTACCAGAGGCTCTATAGACAGCACGTTGTTTATTAAATGGAAAGGGAAGGACTACTTGCTTGTACAGGTTTATGTCGATGACATCATTTTTGGTTCATCTGATAACCAAATGTGCAAGGAATTTGAACACAGCATGAAGGCTAAGTTTGAGATGAGTGCTATGGGGGAATTAACCTTCTTCCTTGGTCTACAGGTGGATCAACTGAAAGATGGTTTCTTTATACATCAGACCAAGTATGTTAAAGATTTGCTTACTCGGTTTCGCATGTCTGATGCTAAGAATGCTGTTACTCCAATTAAGACTAATCATGGGTTGTGTCCTGATAAGCCTAATGATCCATCTGTCGATGCCACTCAATATCGAGCTATCATTGGATCCTTGATGTATCTGACAGCCTCACGTCCAGATATTACCTTTGCTGTTTCTATGTGTGCTAGATATCAGGCTAATCCGAAAGAGTCTCACTTGAAAGCTGCAAAAAGAATCCTTCGTTATGTGAAAGCCAAGCCTCGTCTAGGTCTTTGGTATCCCATGTATGGTTCTTTTGACTTTGTAGCTTATACTGATTCGGATTATGGTGGTGACAACTCGGATAGGAAATCAACGTCCGGTGGATGTCAGCTTTTAGGGGGGAGAATTGTATCGTGGCAGTGCAAAAAGCAGACATCTGTTGCACAGTCATCCTGTGAAGCAGAGTACATTGCTGCTGGATATTGCTGTTCTCAGGTGCTTTGGATACAGCAACAACTGCGCGATTATGGTATGAATATCTCTAATACTCCTATTTGTATTGATAATAAGTCTGCCATAGATATTACCAAGAATCCGAAAAACTTTAAAGTCACCAAGCACATAGATATAAAGTATCACTTCATACGTGACTGTTTTGAGAAAAAGCTTATTCATTTAGAAAAGGTTATTACTGATGATAATCTTGCTGATTTATACACTAAAGCTTTTGATGGACCTCGTCTTGAGTTGTTATTTCAACTCAATGGTATGAAGAATGCCGAGTAGTTTCTCTCAAAGAACTTAAATGTATTTTTCGTGTCTTTGTAGTATAAGTTGTACATAGATAGTGTCATAAAAAAAAAAAAATACAAAAAGAGTTGTCTTAGTATAAGTTTGTATATATCTAGTGTCAAAAAAAAAAAAAAAAAAAAAAAAATTATTAAGTAAGGTTACTGCGCTAAATGCAAGAAGTGACGATACTTTAGCTTTTAAGCCTGCTTAATTGTAATATAACTGATTAGTTCAGTGATTACAATTTGGGATATATCGGTAGACACAAAGTACCAAGGTTTCCTTTAATCTGAACTTAAATTATACAATGTTCTTGTGGGAAACATATTCAGATATATGGCTGAGATTGCTTGCTTTTCAGTAATGAATTGATCTAGTCCTTAAATTTTGTGAAAGATCTAGCATTACTATAAGATTTGTTCAATGAATAGGCAAGAACCTCTACCAATCATGAGCATAAAAGTAAATGTGATATTGTTATGCAAATCAAATGAATGCAAATTAAGGGGCTAATGTGGTCTTTGAGATTCGGACAAGTATGTCCTCGGGGTGTCTTTGTATACCTAGCCTACCTAAAGCTTACAACTTGGGATAGGTTGTCGGAAAGTTCGCTACATGGATCTCATAGAAAAGCACGGGTTCCTTATAAATCATGAAATGCAGAAGCAAATATGTGAAATTACAAAGTAATTCAATTCAGTTATCCACAAAGTGTCTCATGATTGGTTAAGGATGTTCTTGAATATATTGAATATTTTTATCTTAGTGCTTGTATCGATTACGAAAGTATATCTGAATGTGGGTTACATAAGTTCGCAATCTATCCAATGGCATATTAGGCTACTCGGGTTACATGGTGACTGTCCTTGGCCAGGGTATGTCGAAAGTGTCATAACACAAAGGAAACTGGACGTACCGAGTGTTTAAGAGGACTAACATACCGGTAATCGCTGTTGGTCATGGTTCAAAACTTATAATAAGAGAATTATTTCTCACCCGCAGGCTTATGTAACATGCTATACTGATCTAATCAGCAGTAATCATGCTTAATGTGAATAATGTATAAAGTCTAGTTAATTAGAATTTAGATTAGTTTATTGTTCTGCAATTTTTATTCTGTGTTATTTTTCTTTTTAATTGAGTCAAAATAAGAATTTTTATAAGTTCTTATTCCATGAGAGATCCTATTCAAATTCTGAGTATATATTTTTGCTGAATTCCTTCATGTGAATTTTTAGTGAAGTTGTGTAGACTGTTCACAAAGAAGATTTTCTAATATGGACATTAATTTGTTTAAAGTTTAGAAAAAGATCTTTTCAAGTGTAATGTGAAATGTCAAAGTCATTTGAAATTTCATGATTTTCACTTGTCACCAAATTATTAATTGGTTTGTTTAAATTTGTGTGGTGACATTTTAGGGTTTGACAAGAAATGACTTCCCTTGATCTTTTGTTAGAGTTTTAGTTATTTCATATTTGTTAACCCTGATTGAGTATGATTGTAACTTGAATTTTCTGCATTATACTATTTTGTTCTCAATGCGTTGATGAGTTCTGTGGTAAGTGTGCAGTGTTCAGGTTAAGAAGATAACGTTGGAATGCTGACTTCTGTTACTGCATTGTTATTTACATGGATGATATCATTACGATAAGATCCTTGGTGTGTAGTGATAATATTTGTGATGCAGATTAGAGTATGTGAAGGATGAATACATGAACTGGTTTTTGGAATAGTTATTTATTTATGATTCATGTATTTAATGAAAATAATCAAATTTCATATTAGTTTCCTTTGAATTTCATGCTGTGATTTATGACATACTTTTGGAAACTTTACTAAGTTCTTCAGTGAATTTTTGTTGGATAGTTCATTGTTTGTTAAGTTTTGTAGACGGCATTTAGTATGGGATTTAAGTGTTTCAAGATGGTTTGCTGTCATGCATATTATGATCCAAGGAAGTTCTCGGTGTCATCATCAAATTGGTAATGAGGTTCATGTTTAAATTGATTATTTTCAGGTTTGTTTATGGATAGCGTTTAAACCATATGTTTTTATTCAGGATTATAATGTTCAGTTATCTACTTACATTATGATTATGAATCTGGGTGCTAAGAACGTTTTAGTACAAGGCATGAACAGGTTGCTATCTAACGAGTTTTTGCTATGTACAGATTGTGATAAAGGGTTGTGTTTTGGAAGATTGCTTGGATGAAACTCTGAAATTTTTGCTGAACTACGGAATATTTTCAGATTTGTTCTTACGAAGATAACTGCTATCTTCGTTCGACACACCTTTGTTCAAACGAAGTTTATCTTCGTTTGGCTAACTTCGTTTGTGAAGTTATGCCCGATCCATAGTTGGCCCATTGTTAGTTTCATATATAAGGGGTTTTTCTTCGTTATTTCGTTATCAAACGAAAAATACTCTTATTTTCGAGCAAAAACCCTAAAACACAAACTTTTTTCTTTTTTCTCACTTTAATTCGTTTTCTTGATTCATTGTCCAAACTGCGATCTAAGTAAGTTTTTAATGTTCTTTTCATTCACGAATATGATTTAGGTTTCCATGTATCTTCGATTTGATTTGTGTTGATTATGTTTATAAAATTCTTGTGATCATTCATCTGGTTTGATCAAACGAATTTAGACTTGTGTGAACGAATTTAGACTTTAGTTCAAAACGAATTTAGATGTGTGCACATGGACTTAGATTTTGAATTGAACGAATTTACCTTGGGTAGACATGAAGTTACTTTTATGCCTTACGAACTTAGACCCAAGTTGATGAGGAACGAATTTAGCTTAACACCCTTAGGTTTATTCAAACGAACTTAGACTTCGTTTATAGGTTACGAACTTAGAAGATAAGTTTTGTAACTTACGAACTTGCATGTACAGTTTAGTCTTTACGAACTTAAACTTCGTTAGGTGTAAATTTAGATTTAATTCTTACGAACTTAAGATCTATTTTCGTTTAGTTATTGCTTACGAATTTAGCTTCTATCTTCGTTCTATCCACTTAACGAATTTATTGGTTATCTTCGTTCAGACTTGTTTTGCGAAATTCTGGACTAGGGTTTTTCATATTAGGGTTTTTCAACTTGGCAATTCATTTATCGTGATTATTTATAGTTGTTTCGATATTTTGGTTGGTTTTGCAGAAATGGCTCTCGCTCCACGTCAATTTGTGAAAAAGCACAATCTTGCACTGAACCTAGATCCAGATCAGCATAATTGTGAACATTTTCATGAAATGTTCAACTACATTGCTCGCTCACGATTATCCTTTGCTTTTTGTGATTCGCCGAGACTGATTAAGTTGTATATTGATTCTTTCTGGTCTACTGCTCATGAAGTTATGGTTGATGGCCAAAGTTTTGTACGAGCAACTGTTGAAGGCACAACATTTGATTTTAATGCTGAGTCGCTCCGCACTATTTTGCATCTAGGAGCAGAACCAGCCGTAGAAGAAGAGGACGATGTTGAAATGACTTACGAGTTCGAACTCCTTCTTCGCTGCTTTCAGAGAATGGGGTTTGTTGGACAGGTCAAACTTCCTTTTGACAAGAGTGGTTTTCAGGGCAGATGGAGGTATCTGGCGTATGCATTGCTTGTCTGTTTGAGCAATCGCAAGGCTGGCTTTGATCAACTATCTGCACAGATTGCGTCGCAGATGGTTGCTTTGGTATATAATCGCCCTTATCCTTTCTCCCGATATTTTTATCAAGAGTTTGTTGATCAGATTAATGCTAGGGGAGAAAGCGATTTCTTCTGTATCCTCGATTTGTGATGGCTATAGTTAGACATTTTTGTCCCGACTTAGAATATGACCAAGGTCCTCGCTACGTTCTTCATGCTTGGCCTTCGCGTCTTTTTGCTGATCTAGAGGCAAATACGGGTAATGTGGCTGGTCTCCATGATCCACCACTTTTTGGTCACCTGATTAATCCAAACTATCGATCTCGTCTTGAGAATGATATGTTTGTGGATGATGTTGATGACGATTCTGAGTCTGGTGATTCTGAAAGTTCGTATTAGTCCCAACTATCACTAGATGGGTGCTGAAGACACCTCTATGTCGATGGTGAGTGAACTTTGCAACACGATCAATTAATCTGGATGTGACCAGTTTAGTTTGATCGTGTACCAGGTTAACTGGAATTAAGTATTAAAGTGACAGAATGTTAATACATGCAATAATATAGATGACGAGCATATAAACTGGTGAGACAATATGTAATTTTCAAGTGTATTTTATTTATTACTGTTTAAATAAAATACAAGGTTGTTGCGGAACCAAGATAATACAAGAATGTAAATATCCTAACAACCCATGAATTACAATTGATCTAAACTTGGAAATTCTCCTAAACAATCGAAACACTTAGAGTTGTGAAATGTTTCTTTTTGCGATTGAGAGAATATTGCACAAGTTCACCAATATTGCAGAATATTTGTATTTGCAAAGTTATTGAAACAGCTTGTGCAAGGACCTCTATTTATAGTCGAAGATTGAGCATGGGGATCTCAACTTCGATGTACAAATATGGTTGACAGCACACAAAAGTATTGTTTAAATAATCCTTTGTGTGTGTTAAATAAAGTAAGACAAAAGGTTACTTTATTCAACCACTCTACATCTTTGTATCTTTATCCAAAGACAATATCATTGTCCGGTTAAAAGGATGTAGAGTAAAAAGGTCCTCCTCGTAATCAGTGTAAAGCTTTGTAAGAGCATTTACACTGGAGGATTCTCCAGTTGATTGATCTGGTAGATTGTCAACTGGGCTTCGCTGCCATTGCCAATCTCTATTTTCCATTTGTTGTCTTTGACTTCAACTGGAAGGTCTTCAGATTCTAGTCGTCTGATCTCAACTGGAGGAAGTCATCAGTTGCTAAACCTGTACAATGCAACTGGACTTCTAATATTTCGGACAATTCCTCATGCTCTCCAGATGTCACTGGAGAGCTCCAGTTTAGTTAAAACTGGACCTAACAAATTCCCCTAATTGTCCTGAAATATTGTCAAGTATTTTCAAACTTGTTTCTATACAAGTTTAAGTTTGAAATACTTGAATTTGATAAGACCTATTAAGTTTCCAAGACATTTTATAGATCATCAAATGTCTTGGATTTTGTTTTAAGTGTTTGTAGATCTTATCAGATATCTTACTTGTAGGTTACAATCTGGCAACTTGTATATACATACAATTTCAAATAAATTACAAGAGAGTACACAAAATTACAAGCAGATAATAGTTAGAAGGAAACTTAAACAGATGGCCCTTCGCCAGTTTTCCTTCTCTTTGAGACTGATGAAATCGGCTGAGTATCCTCAGGATCAAGGCCTAATCTTTCTTCAATGTTTTCCTTGAACTTGATGAGATTTTGCAATACATACTCCCAGCCTCTTTCAACTTTATTCTTCCTCTGCCTCCCCTCCAACAGCCTCAACATCTCAACATGCTCGGAATGACCATACTGATTGACATCCGGGTTCTCAGTAGTCCTTTTAGGTCCACCAAAGTATTGTACCTCAACAACAAAATGCTTGGCACCAGGCTTAATTGAAACCTTAACATCAGTAATCCTGCCTCTATTGTGCCTTCGACGCTGTACATCTGACAAATATGTGCGAGCTTCAGATTCATTTGTCAGTTTGATTTTGCTCGTGCTCAGCTTTTGTGTAGCAGCTCGAATATCATCTGTTGTGGGTTCACATGGTTCTACCCAAGTCCTCAGATTTGCATCTCTTGGTAAGGCCTTTTGTTTTCTTCCTTTGGACTTGGGTGGATTCAACACTTTGGTGACCGCCTTCTTGACCTGCTCAGTTCTCTTGAGAATCCCTTCAGATCTGATCTCTCTGGCCTTTCCACCGATACATTCAAACACTTTGCATCCAGTTCAGCCTCATCATCCTGGTAGTGTTTGTCCAGTTCTACTTCAAGCATCTCCTTCAGTGCATTGACTATTCTTGTATCTTCTTTGATCTTCTTGTATTCAACAAGTGTCAAGCCAAGGAGTTGAGCATCAGTGATATCAACAAGAGGGGTTGGAAGATTTTTTCTTGATTCAAACTGGTTTGCCTTCATTTGTTTCTTCCTTTCCTTGACCAGGTATCCCACTCTTGCTAATTTCTGGCTCTCGCTTTCAGTAACTGGAGGCAACAAATCGACATTGCCAGTTTCCAACATTGGTGCATCGGTGGCTGGTTCCAAAGATTCATCAGCAATGGCCTTTCCCTTGTCAACACTCCCTACCACCACATCATCAAACACCTCAAACCCTTGCTCACCAGCCTCAGTACTGGTAGCCATCACAATCTCCTTCCCTTTACTTGAAGTCTTCACAAGAGTGTGAGGGGCATGTACCGACCTTTCCCCCTTGGCAGCATCTAGTCCCTGCCTGATGGCTTCAAAATCAGCATGACTAGAGGGCAGGCGATCTAGAGGCTGCCATGATTGCATTGTCTTACACTCTTTGAAGACTCCACAAAGCATGCGAACTGTCCTCCAAAGATGATTTATCTCTTGAGATTGAGTCATTACATTTCCACTTGTCTGCTCTTGACTCTTTAAAATTTGTTTGAGAATGGAGAGATCATCTGAAGAGAGCCCAGTTGCAGGGACTTCCTGAGCACTGTCAGGCTCAACCGCCCTTCCTTTGCCAACTTCAGTGGTCAGATCAGATATGGCAGTTGAATGTTCAGACACTTTGCTAGCCAGCGTATCCAGACTGCACCTCAACCGATCAATCTCAGATGTTATTGGAGTGAGATCGACCTGGGGCACTGCAATCTTGGTGATCTCAGATATCACCTTTTCTATCAAGTTACTCTCACTGGCAGCCAAAGTTTCTTCGATCTTGAGACCCACTGAAGAGGCCAACCGACTCCCAAGCTCTGTCACATCTAGGCCAGGTTTGCTACACAGCTCTTGCACCTGCCTTTCCAGATTCTTAATATCAACCTCTGAAGATCTGACAGTATTGTTCAGCAGGTTGGATATTGAGGATGTGACTCCAGATTGAGTCAGTGCGAATGCCTCCCTTAAAGATATTGCCAATTGATTGGAGGATTCCACTAACTCGTTCAGCTTGCCAAACACCAAGTCCTCATTAGCAGAGAACTTGTTAATCCCCAGGTCAACCACTTTAATATTTTGCAGATGATCCTTGTGGTACCTGGAGAGGGACTTGGTGTTCTTCTCCAGTGTCTTTTGAATCTCTTCCACCCTCGCAAGAAGGTTCGAGAGATCGGTTTGAAAAGACACGAACTGGCTGTCCAATGACGGAGGAGAAGGTGTCACTGGACCAGCTGAGAAAGCTACAGGTGCAACTGGACGAGGTATGACAATATCTGGTTCTCCAGTTGCAGTAGCATCAGTAGAGAGAAGAGGAGGGGTTGTAGAAATGAAAGGAAGAGATTCAATGTGGCGTTCATGCTGAGAATGCTCAGGTGTGAACGACGGCGACGGTGGGGTTAGGATGTGTCTATTTCTAGGCACACCCATAGAAGAAGGTGATTGGCGAGAGGTGAATATTGGAGGTATTTCTAAGCTTTGTACATGAGTTGGGGAAACTGAAACATGTGGTTCTTGGGGTTGACCAAGGAGAGAAGGGAGCTGATCAAGTATAGTCGCATCAGCCATCTCCTGGTCAGATTCTGTCTCAGATGAGTCCGAAGACTCAAGCTGAAACACACCCTCATTTATGCCAAGATCCATAAATGTTGGGGGTGGCTGAACAAGTTGTTCAGACTCCTGATGACCAGTTTGAGTTGCCTCAATGGTATCATCAGTTTGAGGATCCGTTGCCGAAGCATCTTCTCCCTGGACAGAGGTGACTGGTGCCTC
The DNA here is from genome assembly GCF_010389155.1 of Erigeron canadensis. Classification (NCBI taxonomy): domain Eukaryota; kingdom Viridiplantae; phylum Streptophyta; class Magnoliopsida; order Asterales; family Asteraceae; genus Erigeron; species Erigeron canadensis. Next base: position 21,882,687 of record NC_057768.1, read on the forward strand.
AACCACAACTGCTCTATCCTCAGTTGCAATATCATCGGCAGCGGCTTCAGAGACCACTATCACAGATTGTGACTGGTCAGGTGCAGCAAGTCCAGATCTTGATCTCCTGCTTTTAGAGGATCTTCTTGCTTTAGGAACTGCCTGGACTCCTGCTTCTGCCACAGTTACAACTTCAGTAGACGAACCGGTGGGTCCCTCATTATTTTGAGGCCCGCCCAGTTGCCTTTCTGATTCACCAGATTGTGGTGCATCAGTTTTAGAGAATGCAAAAATCATTCTCGGGACATCTGGACTTCATCAGAAGTGGACACCAGGTTGTCCAGATTCCTCAACAGTTCTGGCACAGAGAACGAGGATTGCGTGTTGTTGTACTCGTCTCTGCCCAGAATCTGAATAAAACAAAGGGACAGAAACCTTGAAAAGGGAACACAAGGACCCCTGTTACCCTTAACTTGAATACCAGGCTTCTGAACAAAATGCCTGCAAATCCACCCTCAGCCCATTCCAAAGGCAGTACGCCATTTCTGCCTGGAAGGAGTTTATCTGGTCCAATCCACCAGAACTCCCTCCCAAACTTTCCACCAAGTGGACCATAAAGAACTTCCAGGATGGTGAAAGCCCCTTCATTGTAATGGACCCCTTGGTCTTCAACACATCCCCCTCCACCATCTCCTTATTTCCCATATCAAGGAAGACCTGGCGGAAATTGATATTGGAGGAAATCACCACTGGAGTTTCATTATGTCTCCAGTAGTTGAGGTTAAGGGCTTCCCTCAACGTTCCAGTGGTGATGGTACACGGGACTGACCCATCCTTTAGAGAAAAGGAGATGGATGAGCAGTCCTCAGAAAGAGAGGCAGTGTACCAGAACTCACACAAGTAATCATGAATAGCTTGTGTGGATTCAAAGAGAAGGCATCGCTGAGGGGAGAAATCCGAAGAAAGGATTGGATTCTCCCGATAAGAGAGTCAGCGGCCTGGAGCCCTTGAAGAGATGCCATTGGATTATTTGGATTTAGTTTAATAAGCTTAGAGCTTATGGGAGCACCAGTGGCACGATAACATTTTGTGATGGAATGTACTCAGCAGTGAGTAGATTCACATCACGAGAACGAGATGAAGAAGAAGAAGATTTAGGAGCCATTTGTGAATTTAGATTTAGGGTTTTGGACTTAAAGAAGAAAGAGAGAAAAGGATCTCGAATTGTGAATGATTGAAAGAGTAAATGAAGGAATTTTGAGAGAAGTAAATGAGACGGATATATGGTGGGGGGTATATATAGGCAGTAAAATATTGCCAAAATATATACGAAAAGATATTTTAGTCTCCAAAAGTTTGAAATAATTTGTAAAAAGTTATTTTCCAAAATTTTGAGAATTCAAAATATTTAATACTTCCCATCAAGCATTTAATGCTACGACGGCTGGTATTCACATTTACCCACTAACTTCACCAATACCCATAAAAAGTGCAGTACATTCAGCAAAAGTCTTGACACGTAAGACATGTCAGGTGACGTTCGTGAGTGCGAGGTTAGTACTCGAGTAACATCACGTGTCACAAGTATCCACCAGTAAAACACAACGTTATGAAATCTGGCTGACCACCATTTTGAGACAAGACCAAACTAGCAACCAAAAGAAAATTTAGATGCCAGTTTCAACTGATGACCTTCAGTTGCATTTTTCAATAATTTATTTGAAAAATATTTTGAGTCTTTTCCCCCTAAAAATGTGATCCATTTGATCAATGACTAGTCTTTGAGTACATCAAGGCGTTCAATCTCCAACCAATCAGGATCACCTGGACCATCCTCAACTGAAGGGCCTCTTCAGTTTAATGAGGATTTAACATACCCAGTTCACTGATGAGATGTTTAAAAGTCTTTTCATCAAGAGTTTTGTAAAAACATCAGCTAACTGTTATCAGTGGGGATGAAATGTATTTCAATATCTCCTTTCATAACATGATCACGAATGAAGTGATACCTGATATCAATATGCTTTGTCTTTGAGTGCATCACTGGGTTGTGAGATATAGCAATAGCACTGGTGTTGTCACAAAGATTGGGGTTCTTGTAAATTTCATGCCATAATCAAGTAACTGGTTTTTGATCCAGAGAATCTGGGCACAGCAACTGGCCGCAGAAATGTATTCTGCCTCAGCAGTAGACATTGAGACTGAAGTCTGCTTCTTACTTGTCCAACTCACCAGTTTTCCCCCTAGGAAATGACATCCACCAGTTGTGGATTTTCTATCAATCTTACAACCTGCATGATCTGAATCTGAATAACCCATTAGATCTACCCTGAGCCTTTGGGATACCAAAGACCAAGGCTAGGGCACCCTTTCAGGTACCTGAAAATGCGTTTAACAGCATGCAAGTGTGATTCTTTTGGATTTGCCTGAAATCTGGCACATAAACATGTTGCAAACATTATATCTGGTCGACTGGCAGTTAGATACATCAGTGAACCAACCATTCCACGATATTCTTTTTGGTCCACTGGTTTTCCATTTGGTCAGAGTCCAATTTAATGGAGCTGAAATAGGTGTGGTTTTTGATGGGATTGAATCAAATTTGTATTTTCTCAACAAATCTCTGACATATTTTTCTTGGTTAATAAATACCATCCATGGTTTGTTTAATTTGTAAACCTAAGAAAAATGTTAATTCACCCATTAAACTCATCTCATATTCTTGAGACATAATTTTGAAAACCTTTTACACATTCCATCATCAGTTGACCCAAATATAATATCATCAACATAATTTGTACCAGCAAGATATCCCTTTTCTTTCAAGATGAACAAGGTATTATCTATTGCACCTCTTTGAAAACCATTTTTGAGAAGATGTTTAGTTAGAGTATCACCCAGGCTCTGGGGCTTGTCGAAGACCATAAAAGCTTTGTTCAGTCTATATACCCAATGTGGATGCTTTTCATTTATGAAGCCTGGAGTCTGCGTACATACACTTCTTCTTCCAATGTGCCATTCAGAAACGCACTTTTTACATCCATCTGAAAACCTTGAATTGTAATGAGCAGCATAAGCCAAGAAAATTCTGATGGCTTCAAGTCTTGCAACTGGAGCAAAAGTTTCATCGAATCATCACACCTTCTGCCTGACAATAACCCTTGGCAACTAATCTAGCTTTGTTTCTGACAACGTTGCCATCTTCATCCATCTTGTTCCGTAGACCCACCTCGTTCCAATGGTTCTCTCTTTAACCCTGGAGGACAAGGAACAAGCTCCCAACATTGTTCCTTTCGAACTGGTTGAGTTCTTCTTGCATAGCTTCAACCCAGCTTGGATCTGCCATAGCCTCGTCAATCTTCTTCGGTTCAATTAGTGATAAGAAGGTGACGTTCAAGCATTGATCACTTGTGGCTCTTCTAGTCTGAACCCCACTACTGGATTGCCAATAATCTGCTCAATGGATGAGCAGCAGTCCATTTAGTGTATTGACTAGGTTGGTGTAATACAACATCAGTGCAAGACACCTGACGATCTCCAACTGTTGCAGCAACAGGAGGAGAATCAGTCCAAACTACTTCAACTTCATCATTATTGTCAACTGAAGAGTTAACATGATTATCTTCAAACAAAGGTATCTCTTGAAGAACTGGAGAAGCTTGTATGGTTCTGATGTTGTTGTGGCACGCACATCAGATCCAATTACCAGTTTTTCAGGTAGTTAAAACGATAGAAGGATAGAATGAGGTGTCACAGATTTCTTCTTTACCTTAACTGGTTCCAACTTGGTGTTGGGAAACATTTTCTGGTGTACTAACTGATTGATGAACCTGATCAGATACACCAAAATCAC